>NC_034435.1:4504610-4571716 GCF_002078875.1 Numida meleagris
GCGGCGTCACTTCCCGCCGCGGGCGGAAGCCGCGTGCGGCGGCGCGAGTCGAGGCCGGAAGGAGGGGCCGGGGCGCGCGGGCAGCGTCACGTGGCGTGTAGGCTCGTGACGTCACCCGAGGGGCGGCGCGGCGCGAGGAGAGGGGGCGTCGAGGCTGCGAGAAACCGTTTAATGCGCGCGGCGGCCGCGGGGGGGCGGTGCCCTCAGGAGCGCGGAGCCGCCCCGAGCTCGGTTCCGCCGGGGGACAGAGAGAGAAAGGGGAGCGGGCGCGCGCTGAGCGCGGGTGACGTTTCCCGGCCGCGGGGTTCCGCTCGGGGTCATATACAGTTCAGTTCGTTTAGCGTCTGGTCCAGCGTCTGGTGCAGCCCCAGGTTCTCCTCCTTTGCTTGAGCGAGTTTGTCTGGTGAGAAGGGAGAGAAAACTGGACTTAAAACAGACATTACTGTACCGCTTTAAAGGAAAAACACGGTGACGTACCGTGAGATTCAAGGGAAATACAACATCTTTTCTTTTTGCAGCTGCTCCCACTCAGCGAGGTTCTGGGCGCAGCGCTGCAATGCGGCTCGGGACCCCTGCCCTGCTGCTACCTACGGGGCCGTCACCGCTGCGCGTTCGGTGGATTCAAGGAAAGAAAGGCCAGAAGCTGAAAGGCAGAGGTATCTTGTTTTTATTGAGCGCAGTTCTTACAGAGAGGACTGAAGGATTCCTTTCAGGATTGCGCAGAAGTGCAGGTATTACAGGCAGGAAGAGCTTAAGAGATGCAGCACGTCGAGCACCCCCAGCAGCTGCCAACTACAGAGAGGTCATGTCATTGAGAGCATGGTCCAGCTCCTCGCTGATAGCTTTGTACTTCAGCTTCTGAGCGTACAGCTCATCTACGGGGCGCGGGTCAGCGAGAGGAGCAGCGCAGAGGGAAGGCGGACAGCAGGAGGCACGAGGACAGGCAGAAGGCAGCAGCCAGAGCAGGTGGAGGGGAAAAGAAGAGAAGAAAACAGCGCTGTGATCGAGCACCAGTATGAAAGTAAAAGTACACGCAGCTGCCGGGTCCTCGCTTCGTCTACGCTTTTTTTTTTTTTTAATCTCAGTTATTTTTCAGTCATTGGGCTAAATAGCGCTATGATTTTGTTACTAATTGAAAACGTTCTTGAGATTCTGTTTGAGAGCTGCCCGAAATCAGGTTCTTGTTCACAAGTTTTTGAAAGAGAACCTCTTCCAGAGCAGCCCCCACACCCACGAGGCAGTGCCGGCCCTGGGCTGCCAGCTGCGCCACGCGGCCAACGCTTCTGGCCTTTCCCAGTACTCACTTTAAAAAGAACGTGTAATTTCATACCTTCCAGATCATCAATGGACTTTTCCAGTTTGGCAACCGTTCTCTCAGCAAATTCAGCACGAGTTTCAGCCTAAGAATATTAAATGGAATAATTGAGCACTGCTAAAAAACGCTGCCAAAATGCTGCGTGGGGAAGGGAAAACTTACTTCTTTCAGCTTGTCAGAGAGAATCTTGATTTCTTCTTCATACTTGTCTTCCTTTTCCGAGTACTGTGGGAACAAAACACACTCCTGAAGGGCAGCAATCAATGTTTATGGGAACACCGTCTATTTCCAGCCATTTCCTGCACACACAATGCACGCTTTTCTCTGAGACACCTCGAACTGATTCTGGTGAAGTCCAGCTCACTTCATGCACCAATTTAGGCTTTATTTTCTTGTGCAGCACAGAATAGCTGAATGTGCAGCATCACCACTGGGCTATCTGAGCAGGAAGGCAGGTAACCCCTCTTCATTTCTTTGTATTTCTGGATTATTTCTAAGCATTTTAATTGACTTTATTCCCATCCCGTGGGTTACTCGAGGAACCAACCTTTTCAGATTGAGCTTCCAAAGACTTCAGATTGTTAGTGACATTCTTCAGCTCCTCTTCAAGGTCACTACATTTACTACAGGCAAAAAAAATATTTTTATATATATATATATATATATAAATAAGTCCCTACTCTGCTGTGGCTTAATTTTACTTTCAAGAAGTCTAAAAATATAAGGTAAAAAATAGTGAAGTTTGAAAGCAGGAAGTTGGGTGCAGAGGGCACAGAACCATTTCCAAGCGCCCCACGTGCTCCCCCCCAGCCGATTTTCTCAGGGGATGCTTTCACCTTTACTCCAAGCTGCCAGGTGTGCAGGGCTACTCACACTTCGGACACCTCCGCGCGCTCTTCAGCTCTTTCCAGCTCGCCCTCCAAGATCACCAGCTTGCGGGCAACCTGAGACGGGAGCGCAGCAGCGTCACAGCACGGCGACTGCAGCTCGCTCCCGAGCAATGAGACCGCAGCAAAACATGCGTGCACAAACACGGCAAATTTCCCCAAACTGAGTCAGACCTGGCAGTTTTCACAGAATTAAATACCAAAGATGCTGCGAAAGTCGCAATTAAAATGACTGCTTTTTGAGACTATTCTGAAGTTGTGCCATCGCACTGTGGGAAGCACACAAAACACGATTAAGCTGAAGAACAACCAAGTTGTCCCTGGTTCTCCCATACGTTCTATCAGCTTCCTTAGTTAGCCGTCCCTTTACCTCTTCGTATTTGCGGTCGGCTTCTTCAGCAATATGCTTGGCCTCCTTCAGCTGCATTTCCTGAATCTCCATTTTCTCTTCATCTTTCATGGCTCTGTTCTCAATAACTTTCATTCCTCTGCAGAAGCCAAAGGGAGTATGCTTAATGTAGAAACATTTTAGCAATTTTGTATCAAAAGCCCTAAAGTGGAATTCAGTGTTTGTAACCAGAAAATGCCCTGTTATGACCAACTAGGTGTTGCTCAAAGCCAGCAGAATTCCTCATTTAAAGCAGTTTCCGAAAAGGAAAAAAAAAGGCCCCTCCAGTTCAGGCCCCGTAACGCGTGTTAGCACACGCAGATGCTGGAATATTCTGTGTACGTTCAGCTTTATTCTTTACGCAAAATGAAAGAACGAAAGAAGGAAGGAAAGGAAGGGAGCCCTACCTCTCACTCTCATCCGCTGCTTTTTCGGCCTCCTCCAGCTTCTGCAGGGCTGTGGCCAACCGCTCCTGGGCGCGATCCAGCTCCTCTTCCACGAGCTGGATGCGTCTGTTGAGGGCGGCCACCTCGCCCTCCGCCTGCGGACAGAGCACGGCCGCTGAGCCCCGCACCGCCCCACAGCTGCCCCACAGCTGCCCCTGCTCCCCTCCCTCAGCACAGCGGCTCTGAAACCCTTTCCCTCTCCCTCTGCTCTTTGTTTGTTTAAGCAATGGCATCTCAGGAATGTCAAGGTACACAATTCCTGCTTCCCCCTTCTCGTTTTTGGTGGTACGTTCCTGTCATACAACAAAGCACTGGGCACCGATCACAGAGGACAGACACATCTGTAGAATTCAAAGTTAAAAAAGAAATGTAAGGGCTTGTTCCAAAAACCACGCTTGGCTGTCACGTCCTTGGTGCCATCACAGGCTGCGACGATGCCGTCCCCGCACACGTGGAGCTGCGAGCAGCGAGCACAGCGGGCACGGCCGGCGCGAGGCAGCGCCCTTTGCAGCAGAAAGATTCTGTTTCATTAACATAAAATGTGTTCTGAAAACTAGTTTGCTTTGCTTTTCCATTGCTTCCTGGGGTACTTAAGGAATTGTGCAACAAACAGTTCTTAATGAGGTCCGATTCTGTATTATTACGTAAGACGAGCAGTAGTTAACTGCTCCTTCCAAAATAAGTATGTAACAAATGGAGATGCTTGCCTGTGCACAATGCAAACAAATTAGCGCTCATAAATACACCGTGTTTGTAAGATATGGCTCCTTCGATCGCTTGATATTCGAAGAGAAAAGCCACACTTTAATCACGGCCAGGTTTGCTCCACTAATCAGTGTGCGGCTCTCCCTCAGCCCGAGCCTGTCGGGGAGCAGCAGCGTCCTCAGCACGCAGCGCCAGGGGCGAAGGCTGCGCGGGCTCCCGCTGTGCAGCTGCTCCTCAGCCCGAGGAAGCGGTTTCCCCTCGGAAAGATGCTGGGAGGAGCTCAGCAGCCGACCCGGCTGGGATCTGACGCAAGACTCGGGTCCCGAGCTGCCCAGCCCTCGGTTCGCTCTCTCTCCAGCGCTCTGCGTTTAACTTACTGGGTTTACACACAAGGCATCGCTCGCGCAGGACTCTGGCATCTGGTCCGCAGCGCTCTGCCACTCCTTCCTCCGGCCGGGCCGCCCTCGGGTCCCACTCTCACTGAACGCGATCCCAGAGCCGCGGAGCGGGCCCGCAGGAGCCGGCCGCAGCCCGGCCCCACCTCTCCCGCAGCCCGCGCTCCTTATACGGTAAAACTAACTCGCTGACATGCGATAAAACAGCAGGAAGATGCCGGGCAGGCTGATCGCACACAGACCTAAGTGAAACCAGCTGTCCGGCCCCGGGAGAGCGGCGCGCTGCTGGAGAGCTCCCATTTCTCTGGGAAAACCGGGAGGGAAAAGTTATTTTCCAGCAGTTCAGACATTTCCCAGCTGCGCCGGAGCCAGCGGTGCGGCGCCGGGGCGGGACCTCCCCGCCCGTTGTCATGCAGCGCTTTTTCCCAACGAGCGGCCGCCCCGCCCGCAGCCCGAGCCCGGCGCGGTGCCCGCGGCAGAGAGCGGAGCGGAGCGCGGGGATGGTGCGGGCGGCGCGGGGCGCACCGGGCGCAGCCAGAGAGAGAGCCAGAGCCAGAGACAGGAAGGAAGGAGCGGGGCAGCCCGGAGAGAGCGACCGAGAGAGGCGAGCAGGCAGCCGGCGGTCTCACTTTCTCCCGCAGGTCCCGTTCCAGGTCCAGCTCCCGCTGCAGGACCTGGGCGCGATCCTCCGCCTCGTCCGCCTGCTGCTGCAGGCACTGGATCTTCCTCTTCACCGCTTCCAGGGAGCTCGGCGCGGCCATGGGCGCGGCGGGCAGGGCGCGCGGTGCTGCACGTGGCGGCGCGCGGCCCCGCGCCTTTCAATGGGCCGATGACGTCACGCGGAGGGAGGTGGGGCGGTGACGTCAGCAGAGGACCGCCGCGCGGGAGCTTCGGGACGGCCGTGCCCCGGGAGCGGCGGGGGCAGCCGGGAAGCCCGGCCCCGTCCTCACCGCGAGCCCCGGGACCCCCGGCCGCGCGAGGACGCCGAAGGGGCTGCGGCGAGCCCCGCCCCGGGGACGGCCGCTCCGCGCCACGTCTGGGCCCGAGCCGGCGCGGGAGGAGCGGAACCGGGCCCGGCGGCTCCGGGGCGGGGGGAGCGGGGCGGGGCGGTGCGAGCCGGGCTGCAGCCGTGCGCCAAGCGGAGCCGTGCGCCAAGCGGAGCCGTGCCGCGATCCTCGCTTCCCAGGAACGCGTTACGGCTGCTGAGGAATTCCCCCCGCCCGGTGCGGCGCCGTGTCCCGCTGCAGCAGCGCCGGGTGCAGAGCGGGCAGCAGGCGTACGTACCTGGAACGCAGCACTGCTTTTCCCATCCCCTGACCGAAGTACTGCAATAAACAACGCTCAGTGATTCACACCGGCACCGCGCTACACACACACAAACCCTAGCCCGGCATTGGCTGCGGTACGTACATCCGTGGCCTTCTTTTCAGCCTGCTCCAGCTTTTCCTGGGCGTCTTTCAGAGCCTCTGAGTATTTATCCAGCTCATCTTCAGTTCCCTTCAACTTCTTCTGCAGAGCTACCAGCTCATCCTCTACCTTTCAAGACAAAAAAAAAAAAAAAGGAATTAGGACGTGGTACCACTTAAACGTGGCTAAAACTCCTCGCTGTCAGTTTTCATATAGTGGAGTCACAGAAGGGCCCGGGCCAGCAGTGTCACAGCGCCTGGCAGCAGGTTTGGGGAGGGATGATTAGAAACACGTTGTCCTACAGCGGCATCCGCCGGCACCGCGCACAGGATATGGCTGAATAAAAGAACTTGGCATTGTCCCCCTGACACCTCATTTCTGCTTTGGGCTCCGCAGCATCCTGCAGCACTCAGTCCTACAGCAGATTTTACAATGTTCTTGCGCTCATTCTGGCAGCATCACCTCATGACCTATTGGGAACCCATTCAATCGTGGCACGGTTACAAGAAGAGCAGTGCTCACTCCCTGCCGAGGATGCGCACCCCGCTCCCAGCGCCCGCCCCAGGCGCCTCGTGCTGGCGCAGGATGAGGAGCTGCGGAGCAGCGCGGCCCTGCTGTTCCAGGCCAAACTCGGAGCCAACGAGGGGCCCCTGCCCCATAGTGTGAGGGTCCGGCTCCCTCCTCCACACCATATAAATCCACGCTGTGCACGAGATGGGGGCTATTTATAACCTGCAGGGAGAACGTTTAATGACAAACCGTCTCGTGCTCCCCAAGGAATTTGCATTATCAGGAGCTGCTGCTGATAAGGGCGCGCCTGCAGCCCATCTGCTGCCTCCTTCCATTGGCAATGCAAAGCAGTTCAGTCTGAAGAGAAAACTGATTTAACCGTTTGACTCTGCTTTCACCTCAGTTTAGACTGTCAAAACAGTTCACTCAAAACAGTTTGTGTTTCAGTACGCGTATGTTCTTCACTCGAGCTCCGAGGATAGCTTCACCAGCATCCCTGGCAGCGAGCTGTTCTTCAACACCGTTACACTGCCGTACCTTTATTCAGAGTAACCACAGTGCGAGAGAACTGGACGCGCTCCCCTGGGTGCTTCAGCAGGGACAGCAAGCAGGAGGAAGGAAGCGATGCTTCCTTCGTGTCTGACATTACAATCCCCAGAGCAGTGTGTGTGCCTGCACTAAAAGAACAGAGCTGAAAAACTGGGGACGACTCAGAAAAGAGAAGAAAGTTCAAAGCCTTATTTTCTCTTTTTAGCTTTTTATTGCGGATTACCCGCATACTTGTAAGTTCCCAAAGACACGCCGCTCAGCCTGCAGGAAATCACCTCTGCTAAGTACACGCAAAGGAAGGCTGAGCGTTCCATCACCGCTAACAGCTTCGGGTCACAACCTGCCCACTGAGTGCAGAAAGGGAAGCGGTGCGGCCCCGCAGAGCCACGTCAGAGCAGCACCTCTCCAGCTAGCAAAGAAACAGCGACCGCGTTCCCGCGTGGAGATTGTAGACGCTCACTGCAGCAGAACAGAAGAGATAAGGCATTTTCTGTGAGCTGGGGGGGAGGAGGAGGGCGGCAGCAGCTGAGCCTTTGGAAACCTTTTTTGCGGTGCTTTAGCTACACGGATGGCCAGTTAAAAATTTAATTATGTCGCCCAAAGATCTCAAATTGGAGAGAAGAAACACTTGGCCAAATAATAATGCACATGGCAATCTGGAAGAGGTAGCAGAAAGGAACACGTTTAGAGAATATAAAAAGACACGAGCATTTCTTAAAATAAGTTCTGTAACAAATTGGACTGTGGCCAACAAAACATTTAAAGATCATTCTGAAAGTATTCTAGCTCAGACTTGAGGTAGATACCCAGAATAAAGAACACTGAAAAGCAACAGAATATGCAAATTCTATCAGCATAATTCAATTAAAATTAGGGCTTTCAAATTAAGATATTTCTGATCATTGCTGACAAATCACTAATACAGCACACCTACTGGCGAGTCACAGCAGGCACCTCCAAGGGCACTGCGGTACCACAGACAAGTCAACGGGACTTCATTAATTCACTTCAAGGAGAGGCTCAATTAAAGTCAGACACAGCTGACTTCAGGCAGCATTAACACTGTTCCTACAGGTGTTCAATCTACAGCTTTGATTTTGCGTTTTTAATGTCTTTTCAATGGAATTACAAGCAAAAGAAAATTAAAGCAATTATGTATGATTTAAGAAAACTGTGACAAAATAGTCTCTAAAATCTGTAGCTGGTGCTACTTTTGCAAAGACAGAAGAACAGATTAATTAATACCTAGCACTGGCTGTACGAGTTTAACATCGTAAAAAGGCAAAAGATTCAAAACAGATTAACGGGAAACTCAAGTTCAAATTTTGTTTTCTGAATCAGAGTTCAGCAAAGTACTTCATTACACTTATTCCCACAGCACGTGCACAATCTGTGATTGTATTTCTACTTGCCTGTTTGCATTTGTCCTCAGCTGCCTTCTTATCCGTTTCAGCCTGCTCTGCTCTATCAATTGCATTCTCCTTGTCCAGCTTCAACATCTGCATCTTTTTCTTGATCGCTTCCATTTTTGCTAAGGGATAGGTTGAGTTTGTCACGCAACCAAGAGAGTTCTGAAGAGTAAAGCTTTAGATTTTGGGGGCAGAGAAAGAAGTTGCGCCCAGCCAGGTCACAGGGAAACTGAGCTCAGGGGGCTGTGGGGAGCTTTAAACCCGGAGACCCCTGGACAAAACCCAGATCTGTGGGCCTCTGCTCTATCTTTCACACGCAGCCTTTCTAAGGAATGAGCTGGAACAGACTCACTGGAGGAATCCTCGCCACTCCATCATCTCCTTATTTGGGTCCTGTTTTCTTAAAGAGAACACTGTTTCCATTTTTAAGCTTCTGACAAAGCAAAAGTGTTGACATATGAGCATATGCTTGAAAGAAAGCTTATTACCACCCCTCAGTGTTTGCAGAGCAATCAAACAGCCCAGTAGACGTAAGGGGCATGGCCTGGCTTCCTAGGGCACAACAATAAGGATAAAAATAAGGATCTCTTTGGATTCCTGCAAAACAAATCCACACATTACAAAACAAACAAAGCAGGGAAGGGCCTTCAGGAAAGACCTGGGGGATGGAGGGGAGCTAACAACGACGACCAAAGGCCTTTATTAACCTAAACTTGATGCAGAAAAGACACGAAGTCAACACCTCACAACACCCACGAGTGAAGCCAGAACCACACAAGCACCACCAGGTCAGAGACGTGGCTGCTCAACTTGCTTTTTGTGAGGGATTCACAGCACTCTCAATTCTAAATAAAAGCAACGCTTTCACTGCTACAAAATGCAAATCCTCGCTCCCCGCCCGGCCCCGCCGATCCCAGCAGCTGCCTCAGGAGGGCGGCTTCGCCCCCGACCCAAGATGGCGGCCGGGGAGCGCCGCGGGGCGGTGTTCTGGCGGCGCCAAGATGGCGGAGCGGGGAAGACTACAGCTCCCAGAGCGCTGTGCGCTCCATCCCCGCCCGCGCAGCGGTGCTGCCCCTCCCGGTGTGCTGAGCCTGCAGGAGTGGTGTCAGAAACCCACGGCAGCGCTGCCCGCTGCAGAATCTTAGAATGGCTTATGTCAGAAGGGGCCTCGGAGATTTATTTCCAACCCCTGTGTGGGCTGGGTGTGCCCCCAGCTCAGGTGCCCATCCGTGGCCGTGGGCACTTCCAGGCACGGGGCACCCGCAGCTCTGGGCAGTGCCTCACCGCCCTCCACATGAAGAATTTCTTCCTAACATCTAACCCGAATCTCCCCTGTTTTAGTGTAAAGCTAATTCCCCTTGTCATATTGCTATCAGACTGTGTACAGTCGCTCCACTTCCAGCTTACAAGCTCCCTTACAATACTGAAGGCTGCAACGAGGTCCTCCTTCCCAGAGCCTTCTCTGAGCTGGACAAGCGTGACTCCCTCAGCCTCTCTCTGTAAGAAAGGTGCTGTCATGGCATGCATCCGCTGGGCTCCTCTGTTTGCTCAGCCAGGAGGGCAGCGGGCTGTGCGGCCCCAGGCCTGCACTGAAGCGCTGAGCACATGTGCAGTGTCCGGGCAGCCACCATTGCCGTGTTCCTGTTCTTTGGCCAATGGCCACAGCAATCTCTGCTAGCTCTCTTTAGAGCAATGTGCATCTTCAGTAACTTTTTTCCACTGCTGCAGCTCACAGGCTACTGCTCTGCATTCAGTGGGGTCGGCCAAGCTCTGTGCTCCTTCAGGCTCCACATGGGGTGGGTGTACTGCAGGCCTTGTTTGTAGTTCCTTTCTGAAGAACCAGGTTTTGGGGCACAGCTTTGGAAACACATTGAGTGGGGGAGAAAACAGGGGGGAGGATGGTGCTCACCCCACCTGACCCAGCGCCTGTGGGAACACATACCATGAGGCAGCTGCAAGACCATGCATGCCTTTCCCTGGGTCTGCAGCTGCACGTAGCCTTCGGCAAGCTTCAGACTGCTCCTATGACGGCTCTCACAGCCTCCGTGTAGTTTCTGACTGCTGAGGGAGCAGGCTTTCCAGCCAGCCCGCCTACTCTTCTTCCACTGCAGGCTCAGCATTGGGGCTGAGCACTCAGAACTGAACACTCAACAAGGCTCTTTTGCTGTTGTGTTTCTACTACAGGAAGAATGTTTTTCTGATCAGCTCTGTATGATGACTCAGAGCCACTTTTAGAAAGGAACATCGAGGAACAAGTCATCCTGTGCAATCCTTCAACCAGGTACATTCCCTTCTTTCCCTCCTTGCTTCACAAACTGGAGAGAAATACCTGAAAAATCCTCTCCAGTCCCTCAGCCTATGGCTTCCTTTAACTTGTGAAGTGGTGAGCAACCAAGAAAGGAAAAAGCCCTCCAAACCATTTATTTACTGAGCGGGTGGGAGAGTGTTCAATAGGTTGAGATCCCTTGTTTATTCCTCTTCTTTCAGCAGGATTGTTTGGGCCTAGCAAGACTTGGCAAGATCATGTGTAAATATGAGAGGGTACCAGAAGGAAACGAAGCTGGATGGTTCGACAACGTGCTCATTTCTTTGGCAGCACGCAGCGTGGGAAGCATGTCGCAGCAGGCATTGTAACAGACTGGGGCAGTCCTTTTGGTCCTGTGGAGTGAAGTCAATTTTTTCAGTACTCTCAATCTGTACTCCAATTTTTATTTTTCCCCAGAATTCAGTTGGGATGAACACCGTGATCCATTTGCCTATGTGGAAAGAGCAGACACTTTATATCCTCACTCTCTCCCCAGGCTCCTGCTCCATTAGAAATTCCTGGTCGCTGAGTATCACCTTCCTCTCTTGCACATCGAATAAGTTCCAACTCCTCTCCATATGCACATGTGTCAAGACTAGAAATGCGTCAAAGTTGAAGGAAGCAGCTGCTGACAATCCTTTCTTGAGTTTCCTTTGGTTTCTTAATGTAATTATCTCGTAATAGTCAACTCTCTCTTGTAAAGTTTCTGTTCTAGAAACTATATAATATGGTGCATCATTAGCAGCGCACTGTAACAAAGCTGGCACCAGAATGAACATCAAACTTGTCTCTTCCTGTCATCTCCTTTTAAATGTTCAGTTAGAAATGACAAAATCCATAAAATCTCACATCTCACTGAATTTTCTTTGTAGGATTTCCCTGCAGGGCTGTCTCTCAGCATGAAGGATACAGCAGGGTAGTATCAATCTGTAATACCGTCTTTCTGATTCTTTCTCATTACATGTCCATTACTCAGCACTGATGCAGACAAGGTGCTGGGCTAGGTGTGACCAAAAGGACAAATCTACCCTTCCTGAGCCTAGATCCAAGAGCATACCTCTTTTCTTATCTAATCCTGGTTATCTGTGTTTTTCAACAGGGTCCTGAAGACCTGAGATGCTGAGTGGAGTGTTTTGAATAGAATGGCAGGATTCACTCAGCACCCAAAATGTGCACCCACTTGGGAAGCCTGTCCACGTGCAGTATGTGGTACAGCAGAGCAAAGAAATCCCACCCTCTGTTAAGCTCTTCGTTGCCATTAGATGGCAATGTAGATCCACAAATCTTCCTTCCTTGAGCCACTGGAAAACCATCTTGCTGCTGGTGGGTAGAACCTCAAATCTTCAGTTTCCGCCTACCTCACCATTTAAGACTAAGGCATCCTGGATTTGTTTTGCCTACAAACGAATGGAGCTAGCTGCCTGGGAGGCCGGCTCCTCTGGAGTCCCCAGTGGCACGAGTGCTTGCTCTGTGCATTGAGGGCCCCCCTTTGTTCACAGAGGTTTGTTTTTTCACTCTTCCAGCAGTTAATTCATCTCTTGTTTTGCTGTTTCCAGAAGACATTTTGCTATCTTGCTTGTTTCTCAGCTTACTGCCAAACCTGGCAGGCGAGTGAGTCATGGGCTGCCGCAGGCCAAGCCCTGGAGCATACAGACTGCTTCCTAGGGTCATGAATCTCCCATCTGGGACGTTAAAGAACTGCAGCAAGAAATAACTACACTGCAAAATGCTTTCCCCCATATCCATTTTTCAGCTTTTCCATTGTTCGCAGTTGACTGGTTCATTTAACATGTGCGTTACCGTTTTTTATTCTTTTCCTTCACATTTCCCTTTCCACCAGAAAATGTCACCCGCTCACATCCGACTTACACTCAGAAAACTCGCAGTTCAAAATCCAGGCATGTTTGCTCCTTCAAAGCTGAAGATACACAGCTTTTTCTGAAGCATATTTTAACTCCCATCCCAGAGTCCAACAGCCCCCACCAACGCAACGTAGATGCAGGGCAGGGAAGCTGCAGGGCCTTTTGGAGTCGAATACAGACGCCGCAACAGGATCTGTCTGGCTTAGGTAACTTCAGCAGTGTTAGTGGTAGAAATCCTTGTTTGTACCAACGAGGATGCAACCAGGATCAACCCCCCTTTTTGTGACATTTAAAAAACAATCTGTTAGGCTGCTGAAGCAGACAGAGAGCTCCTGACTGTTGTCTGGAGCAGGGCAGAATGAAAATACATTTTCCCCTTGCCAGCCAAGAATGGGAGATAGTAGATGGGAATCCAATGGAACAGAGAGGACATCTGGCTGGGGAGCACAGGACCTATAATGTGACGGGCAGATAGCAGGGCAGGGTCAAGGCAAAGACTGTCAACTTGCCCTCATCACTCACGTCTCCCAGTGTGTGTTACTATAAGCGCCTTCTAGTTTTTCTGGATTTTAAATGGCCAAAACAATGAGGAATTTGCCCTTATTCCCAGGAGAGTATTGCCGTTCCTTCACAGAAAGGCTCTCTTTATTCCTGGTGCACAAGATGTTAATAGTATTTCTAAGCACTCTTGCAGATGTGAGCAGTACGCTGTAGATAAGTTACATCAGAAGAAGTGTTATCGCTTGAGCTTACATGTTTTGTGCTTTTCCACCGCACTCTAAAATGCTGTTGCATTTAATTAGCCATTTTTCAAAGCGTTTATTAATCATTTATTAGCTCTTTGTTCATTTGCTGTAGATGTATCTTGACATCTAAAGTGAGCCCAGTCATTTTATAACCAAGCGCTGGGTGACAGAAAAGGCCTTACTCATCCTTCTTATCTGCAAAGCACTTGGCACATGGTGGTACAGCTCCAGCTGGGGCCTCTGGGTATTTCAGGAATATAAATACCAGCACCTTAAGCTGCCCCATTGCCTAAGATATCAGGAGCACTGGATGAATTCAGTGGGAGGCTGCATTTCGGACTGGAGATTTCTAGCTGTAGGTTATCACTGTCAAACCTTGAGATGCACCCTGTGCAGCCATATACTGCCAGCGAGTGAATCCTTCCCAGCCCTGTGCTCCCCAGCAGCTGGCGTGGGCCTCAGAGCTCACACCACTGTGCCTCCCTCTGCACTGCTGAGTAATGGAGCAGGAGAGCAGTCATAGCACAGAGACTGTGCTCTCCCACAGGATCATGCACGTAGGGAAATTTAACACAAAACTCTTCTTTGGTACCTAGTGACACACAGCTGCAGGCACAACATGGTGAACCTGGCCAGGGCAGTCATCCCTCATGTCTCATCCCTTGCTGTCTGTTTCTAACCACAAACTCACTCCAAGCAAACAGAGGAAAAAGAGTAAAGGTTTCGGCTTTAGTGACTGTGAGTCCTGGGATCAGACGGCATCAGGAGTCAGCAAAGTATCTCCCTTACCTGTAAGGGCAGGGCTGACAGACTGCTTTCCCCAAAGACTTACAGGCAGGGGAACCAGGGCTGTATTTTTCCCAGATGTTGCAATTTCCATACGATTGCTACCAAGAAATGGAGAAACTTTTCTATCCTCATTGAGAAACAGCCTACTTTTCTGTCCTCCTCTGCAAGGACAGCAGCACAGCAGGTAGCAAAACACAGCCATTGCCAAAAGAAGGCTAAGAAGTATGTGTCTCTATTCTGGTAGTATAAGAAGACATTATAAGGCCTAGGATTATCTCAACCAACACAAGATATGTTAATGAAGCACCTAATTTAAGCAGATGTTTCACTTTTGCTGTAGTCAATGGAGTACGGAGGAGGAGAGAGCAGAGGAGGAGACAACGTTTTATTACATGCTGTTGCTTTAGTTCTTAAAAAAAAAAAATCATAGCCCACCTAGGTTTTAAATGGCTTTTGAAGCTTTCCTAATGTCTGCTTCTCAAGTGTTTGCACATTTTCTGTTTGCCCTCAATATGCGGAAATGCTTAAGTCAATAGGTTTTTATTTGATTTGTAAATAATGCCAGGGCGACACATTATTGCAGATTCTCAGAACTCTGACTTGTCCTCCAGATATGACATGCCAGAGATATCACCCAATTAGGGCAGGGCAGAGGATGGGGATTAAAATAACTTCAAGAAAAGACCATCTAGAACTTCATTCTGCACTTCTGTTTAGCCCACAGACCGTCAGGAGCTTGTGAAATAATTGCTTTGGACAGATAATAAAACATCCTCCAGCAAAACTAAGGTACTTAATATACTGCCCAAGTCAATTTCCCTTATTTCTTCTGTCCTCTTGCTTTTAATAATGGTTTAATGAAAAATTCAAAATTAATTGGAACTGGCATTAGCCATTCACGTGTTCCAGTGAGAGTTTCACTGCTTCAATATTTCATAAGCTGACTTCACGGCTGTGCCTCGCCTTCTCCTGGCTTTCGCAGGCAAAAACATCACGTCTTTTCTTGAAATGAATGGTCCCAACATGAGGGGTAGGGGTACGTGAGAAAGTTTGCAATCACACCACAGGAAAAGAAATAAAATAATATGACTAATAGCCGTTGTGTTTTCCTTTCTGCAACCATCCCCACTTTCTACGTAATTATAAATATCTGAGCCCTGACTGGAAAGAGCTGTCCTAAAAATAAACAGGAGCCGTCTGAAAGGTGTCTGAGGGAGGTATCTGGCAGCTGTCAGGCTGTCACGTACGTGAGAAGGATGGAGCTGATGGACTCGCTGACACCAGACGGGCTCTGCCGAAATAAGAATGCCTTATGCTTCCCTTGGCACTCACTGGGCAGATTCTGTTGGCTGGAGCCATTAGACCTCAGCGTGTCTGGGGCGTGATCCAGTTCCGACTGCCGTCAATGAGAGTCTGCCCTTGGATGGCAATAGGAATTGGATCAGACCTTGTCTTTACCCCCGAGACTCTGGTGTTACAACAGGGATAAATTTTGGCTCCTCGAATGAATGTCACCCCAATGGAGAAGGATGGAACACACTCCAGATTTGCAGGCTTATATAGTTCTCTGAAAATGCAGCTTTTCACTGAGATTCCTAGACCTGGGGACAAGAGCCTAACTTCTGACTTTTTTTTAACAGCTTTGTACTGCCTTATGCCTCAGATTCTCCTCTCTAATAATGGTGGTGGTGTCCTGTCTTCAAGAAAATGATTGATATATCTGTAGATCCATTCTGTTTACAAGTGCTTCCATGCAGGAGGGCATGACTGTGCTAAAAGCTGCTCCTATTTCCCACAAGGTGCTTAAAGGACACGTGTTAACACCATGCAGCAGTGACACGATGAGCGTGAAGGCATGACGTGACTCATCTCAAGCCTCTGCAGCAACTCAGTGGCAGAGTGAGGACTGAAGAATTCCAGTCCCCACCGGAACCATCATACCTCTGCAATGACTGCATCTGGAAAGGAACGCTTGCTAGCAGAAGCTTCAGTTCCTATCAAGTGCACAGGGAGATCTCCATTGCCTGTAGAATAGCTGAAGACATTTGCTGCTGTTCTTGGCGATTATATAATGTACTGGGGAGAGAAAAGGGAAGGGAGGTGAGAAAACTGGGCAGAAATCTTCTTGTTTCTCAGTGGGAGAGGGGACACATCTCTTGTTCTCGATGGGAGCTGACTGCTGCCGTATCTGAAAATCCGTCAATTGGTTTCATTATCTAATAGGCAAGAAAATGCCCTTCTTGGTGAAGAGCAGTGTCTTAGGACAACTATCTTGCAGTACTTTGGTCTGAAAATACCAGTCTGTGTTGAGAAGAATGGACAAGGGAATTAATTCCTGTAATATGGGCTGCAGGAAATTACCTACAAGATAAGAGTGACTTGATCTTTTTGAGAAAAAGAAAAAAAAAAAGATTTCCTTATCTTGATGGTGTTTGCTCTGAAGTATCATCTTGTGACTGCCAGAGTCTGCCTTGCGGGATCGTTCAGTTACTGCCAGCTCCAGGGGCTGGCATCGCTTCCTTCCTGGCGGAGGTATCACTGCATCCCCCAGAGCAGGGCGCGCTCCCGAGGCCTCTGCTGTCGCTTTCTGCATGGTGAGCCTGCAGCCCCGTGATGCTATCTCTGCTCACGTGTTAGAGCAGGATACGGCCAATACTTCAATTAGGCAGAGATCTGCAAGGAAGAGGAAATCAAGCCGATGAACCACCAAGGAGCATGTGTGAGTCAGTACTAGACATGTGATGGTACGAGGAGCAATGAATGGATCCTGCCCTTTTTGGAGGGTCCCAGCCCATTCTCTACAACGAAGATTTCCTAGGGCAAAACAGCACTGCAGTTCACATCAGCCAGGCTCTGAATGTTCTCCCGTGTGCTGTGGCTCTCCCCCATGAGGAAGTTTTCACTATGCAGAGTATTTTTCTCCATTAAAATGATTATGTTAAATAGCTGAGAGGTTCCTCAATGTCTACTTTTTGAACTGAACTATCCCACAGTTGGCAGCTTCTGAGAACAGCAGACACGAGGTTACTAAACCCATTCATTTCTCAAACGCACCCACATTTCTAATGGCTACAGAGATCCATCTTTAAAGTCCTCCGAGATCCATTGGAATGAAGGGCACTTTGTGAGGACGCAGTAATTATTATGGGATTTAGAGGTGTGTGGAAATGATTCACGGAGGCATTTCCCAGCCAGTACGCTCTGGGAGCCAGGTGAGCTCTTCCCTGGAATGTGAAGTATGCAGCGCAGCAACCGGGAGGAACAGGTTTGGCAGGACATTTTAAGCTGCGCAGGGCAGACAGCCTCTTCAGAGCCACATCCCTGCGCTACCTGGCTCCCAGCTGGATGCTCCTCTCTGCCACACCGTCCCTGCTGAGCCAGAGAGGATGGACACGCTGCGAAGGAGCCTTTCTCGCTGGAAGAGGTACCACATCAAGGTGCACTTGGCTGATGAGGACCTGATGATGCCGCTGACGGTCAAGCCCAGAGACACAGTGATGGACCTGCGGGCTTACCTGGTGCGGGAGGGCGTCACTTCCTGGAAGAAGACATTTTATTACAACTCCAGGCAGCTTGAAGAGCATGAGACTCTGAAAGAAGCCAATATCCAGAATGGCTCAGTCCTGCTTCTCGTCAGCAACAAAAGGTAGGCACGGAGCTCATCTGCAGCGGGGGCGGTGCAAGGGAAGGGGAATGCTGCGTGCATCCCAGCCCATGGGACGCTTTCCCGTTGGAGTTTGCAGAAAGCAGCTCAGGAGCTGAAACTCTGAGATTTCCAGCAGGCAGAGTGAGATTTAAGTCTCCTCAGCTCCAGGAAGGCTGAAGTGTGAAGTAAGGGAGGTCGAGAAGGAGGCAGCCTGGTTGGTGTTTCCTCTCCTGTCTCCGGTCAGGTCTCACTCTCCTGAAAACACGGCCAAACACAGAGGGAGGGAGAAGACGTGCAAAAGGGAGCCTGTGTGACTCAGGGTGTGCTCCGGGAGCCTCTCCCCTGTCCTCATCTCTGACTGTGGTGCCTGGCTCTTGCCATTTCTTTTTAGTGTTTACTTTCCGTGAGTGTTTGGGGTGGTGCGGTCCCGCAGAGCTGTGAGCTGCCCACCTGCTCACAGCAAAGCCCAGGGAGTGCTGGACACAGACGGTCAGAGGCTGCAGCTTCCCAAAACGCAGTGAGATCTCAGCACGAGGCAGTGACACCGGCGGTTTCTGGGACAGGCAGTGGAAAGGAAACTCAGTGAATCTTTGTCAGCCAGGGAAACTCCTGCATTCCAGTGTGAATGCAAGTTGAGCCACTGGAGCTGAGACCTTCTGGCCGGCTAGGACTCAGTGGGGTGCATTTATGTCCAGTTGTGCTGCCTTCCCAGCGCCTGGCTTGTTGCATGATTCCTTCTGTGAAGCATTTTGGAGAATACTGTGTAGAAGTGGTGCACGGCAGAGCACAGTTGTACTGTGCCTAATTCAGCTTTTTGAATGCTGAGACCTCTGAGTTACTTGTCTATGCTGATCAGTCTGCTCTGCAGAAAAGCCTGCACTAAAGACTTCAGTTCTGATTAGATGCCACATGGAACGGTCCTATTTTCCAGTCCAGAGGCAGCTTGAAATCTCACACAAAGAAGATTTAATAAAGCATTTCCTTTCAGAGCTCAGGCAGATACAGGAGATTTCACATCGCTCAGCTAACTGCAAACCCCACGTCACCCACAGCCCCTTTCTCCAACATCTCATTTCAGCTCTCTGATTAACTTTGCACAGCTCCTCCTTTTCACCTTGTTTGTAATGGCAGGAGTACATAGATTTGTTGTTGTAGGAAAGGATCCAGAGGGACTCAGCTGATGGACCGCACATGCTTATGCTCCATAATGTGCTGTGGACCTTTCCACATGCTGCAAAAAAACCCAACAGTGTTTAAATGCAGCGCTGCAAAACTCACCAGGAGGTCCCAGCCGCAGTGTGCTATGTTCAGGGTACCTCTGAAAGTTTGTTCAGTTTTGAACATTTAAAGCCTCTTGCTCAGCATTCAGGCTCAATTTTTGTGAGTATGAGAAAGAAGGAGCAGGATTTATAATGTTGTTGTGGTGTTTTTTTTTTTGCCTTAAATTTCTTCAAAACCTTCCCAGCTCTTAAGCAAGCACCTCTGTGTATTCTCTTACTCCTTTTCCCAGGCTGGGAGCACTGTGGGGGGCAGACAGTCTCTCCTTTAAGTCACGTCTTTCCTCGTGTTATTGCACAAGAAGGATTATGGCTATGACAACCTCGACCACTTCCAAATCATTTTCTGTGGCATGACTGCCAAGTGCCCAGGTACCGGGGATACCTTCCTCCAAAGGCTCAGGGAGTGGCTGAGATATTGACAGAGCACGACCTGCACTTGCTGTCCCTGGGATGCGCTGTGCGTGGCTTGGCAGCCGTCCCCACCCTGCTCCGTGCCTGGCCCTGGGCTGAGCGCAGCCTCCGTGACTCAGCACCCTGCCTGAGCCTCAGCACAGGGCTGGTTCTGAGGGCGCTCTCTATCAATTAAGCTGGGTGTTAGGAAATACAGGGTGGGAGAAGGCAGGTGCTGCATTGCAGTTGAGATTACTGCACCATTTCAAGTCTTAAAATTATTGGACCAGATCTTTAGGTATTATAAAACCATGTTGGCTGTTCAGCCTCCAGAAGGGAAGGCTCCAGGGAGTCCTTAGTGCAGCCTTTCAATACTTAAAGGGGGCTTGCAAGAAAGATGGGGGGAGACTTTTTACTAGGGCCTGTAGTGACAGGACAAGGGGGAATGCATTAAAACTAAAAGAGGAGAGATTTAGATTATGTATAAGAAATTATTCGCTCAGATTGTGGTGAGGCCCTGGCACATGCTGTCCAGAAGAGCTGGAGCTGCCCCATCCATGGAGGGGCCATCCCAGGGTGGATGTGTCTTTGGGCAGCCTGGTCTGGAAGGAGGTGTCACTGCCCATGGCAAGAGGTGGGGACTGGATGGTCTGTGAGGTCCCTTCCGACCCAATCTGTTCCGTGGTTCTACTCCATGTCGCTCCAGTAGTGTCTGTGGGATGTACTACTCTTTGTCAGCTGGCTGATAGTGGGAAACCGTAGGGAATAAGGGCCAAAGGAGCAGAGAACCCAGCAGCCCCAAGGACTTAAGAGCTGGTTTTAGTATTTCACCGACTCAGTGAAGTGCGGACCCCCTCCATCAAAGGTCAGCATCTGCTTTTTAAGTTCTCCCTGAAAGTCTTGGTGTCCCCACTTACTGTTTTGTACTGAGAGGCCAGCCAAGCAGGGCTGTATTAATCCCAAAAGTGGAGCTGCTCTGATTGCCAAGGCCTGCAGCTCAGTGTCGAGCCTATAAATATTAATGGTCACTCTGTTTGCTGTGTGTTCCTGTAAGGGGTTCATGAGACAGTTTACTTGAACTCGAGAAAACATGAAAATGACCCTATTTTTCATCCCCCCCAACCCTTAATGCTTTTGTAGATAATTGGCATTTAGCAAAGGCCAAGTCAGCATTTCTACTTCTTGCTCATGTTTTCTGGGGTTTATAACTTAGCCATAAAAATTCACTTAAGGCTGCAGCTTGGCAGGAAAGGGAGCAGCATACCAGCTCACGCTGGAAATTCATTTGGATCTTAGAGCTCAAAAGTTCGAGCGAGCTGTTCTGGAGTTCAGTCAACACGACCTCTCAGCCTGAGAAAACACAAGGGCAAGGCAGAACTGGGAAAACCACATCCACTGGGGATGCAATTCCCACTTGTGCAGAAGCTTGTTAATCATATTACTGCTGCACTGATTAAGATTGCAATCCTGTTGCGGAAGAAGCCAAGCAAAGAACACGCAGAAAAACAGCTTCCGCCCTAGAGAGCTCCATATTACAACAACACAGCTTCAAAGTGGGCAAAACAAGCAAAGCAAGACCTGAAATGTGAATGAACAAGCAGAGGTAGAATCCCTGCAGCTCGGCGGCCTTGCGTCAGCCTGCAGTGTTGGAGCCATCGGGGTCCAGCGTGGGGAAGCCACCTGGGAGCCTCGACATGCAAAGAGCAGCCATGCAGCACAAACGCTGCAGCATCCACGAGGCCATGCAGCAGGCTGTCCCAGCTGCCCGAGGCGTGATCAGTGCTGCCACTGTGGACCACGCCACGGCAGAACCAGTTTGGCTCGCTCCGGAGGCGGCGCGAGGCCCCAGAGCCAGGCAGCTGCTCGGCGGGTCCGTGGGGATGTGGGAGTTCCTGAAACTGCTGCGGCTCCTCCTGAGTCCCGGCCATGCAGTGAGCTGCCCTGCCAGTGCCAGGACTGCTCTGTTACACGGCTGGAGTATTTTGGCCCACTCCACGTGGTCTGTCTGGATGTGACCACCCAGGTTTGGAGGGTAAGAATTTGCTATGAAAACAATGGCCACTCAGTACCAGCTGTCCTCTCAATGCAGAGTCCCAGGCACAATTATTTTACTGGCACAGACTCAGCCGGAGCTCACAGGAACCCCTCAGTCTTTTGAAAGACAAAGTTCATTGAGGCCAAGCAGCTATTTTCATCATACGTGGTTTGCCCGGAGAATGGAGTTCAGTAAGTCATTGGTGAATAGGTTAAATAAACTAGATGCCAGCACTGAATTTAGCAGAAGTCTATTATCTGGAATCTCTTGGTGTTGAATTTCTGGCCTGGAGCCACCTGAAAACATCCATCTCGGGGCATTAGCTCAGTTACCATAACAACTCATCCAGGAACAGCTCCTGAGAGTTCCCAGAGCAGAGTGAGGTGCCACGTGCTGTGTAAGCCACTCTTAGGTCAAGATAAGCATATCCAGGATCCCCCCTCTTCTGCAGCGCAGCCCCAGTGTCCCTGGTGAGCGGCAGTGCTTACATGAGCCTTCATTTGCTTGGGACCCTGCTTTAGCTCTCAGACGCTGCTCAGCCAGCTTCCCAAAGGTCCAGAGGAGCAACCTCGTGGTAGAACAGCAGAAGCATCCATTCCTGGGGAGCCCAGCTAATTCCCGTATTGCACTGACCTTGCAGCACCTGGGGTTGCTCAGCACTTTCTCCTCCGTGTGGAGGGGAGATGTCCCACTCCCATACAGCTGTGGACCTGCCCTCTTAAGCTGAGACTTAGCAGCAGGCTCCAAGGCATCTCACATCAGGATAACGATCCTTTAAAGAGCACTGGGAGTCTCTCTTCTCAGGGAGAACTAATTATGTTCTTCAGCACATGCCAAAGCATATGTTGACCTGGTATGGCCTTAGCAGGTCTGCTTCCATCTACTGGATAAATAACACTGGCTTAAAAAACATCCTGCTAGAGATGCGTTACTGAGGCAACAGCCAGGTGGGAGACTGACTTCTCCATCTCTGTGGCTAGAAGTAATATTTATGTGTGTTACTCATGGCCAAGCTCTCTGTTGGTGTAAACTCTTGAAATCAGTTAAAAGATTTTTAAGATCTGAAAGAACCACTGCAGTTGTCTCTGCTGACCTCCAGCACAGCGCAGGCCAGAAAGCGGCCCAGGTGTTCAGCTCAGTTCTTTATCAGTGAGCCCATGAAGCTCATTTACGAAAGCAGAGGGTTGCATCACCAGAGAACATGGTCCAGAGGGTCTGAATTCCTCCCCGGTGCAGTTGCATGGGATTTCAGCAGATGAAACTGAGCTACTAGGTGTCCCATGGTGGCAAGGGCTGTCTGTCTTGGCTCTAGGCAAAAAACGAACGATGTGAAAGCATATTCTAAACCAGGTTCTTTTCTGGTGTAATATGGCACAGCTTCCCGGTCTTCTTTGTAGCTCTGCTGATTCGTATCAGCGGGGGATTTCACCCAGGTGGGATAAATGCTCTCTCCCGCGTCCCACAGCCCCCAAGGTGTCAGCTGAGTAACCACGTGCCGCAATACGAATGTTGTTCTGGCATTTTTGCAGAAGACCCAGGCAGCAGCTACTATCAGGCAAAGCAGTCCCGCTGTGTCCTGTGCTAGGATCCAATGGAAGCCCCCTCACAAACTTTGAACTTCTCCAAGTTCTCATTAAGTGTTTCCAGCACAAACTCAGTTTCTTGTCTGCATAATTGGAAAGAATAATTCACAGGAATCCGGAGGCTCAGCCCTGCACTTACTGGCTCGGCGGGGCGGGTTGGTGCCTGGCAGAGCAGCTGCCTACGGGCCCTGGGTGTTTCGGTTGCGTTCCAAGCCACGATAACGAGCTCAATAAGCAAATGCTGGCCCTGAAGTGTACCCCTAGAAATTTTCAGGAGCTTCAGCCTCTGTTCTGGAGACACCAGGGGGTTGTCCTAGATGATTCCTAAGGATCTTCAGAAGAGTAACTTAGGAAGTAATCCTACTTTTGCTAAGCTTACGTATTCCGTGCGGGTCTGTACCCCTGTCAGAAAATGTTTATGGAACTGTAACCCAGAAAGACTGAAAACTACTGCTTAGTGCTAATGCACAGTGGTGAGCGTGCGTAGAGAAACTCGAGCTGTCTCACTGTAAACATCCTTGAAGTGCTCCTAAAGCTACGGACTGCTCTGTTCTGAGATGAAAAATGAATTTCCAGGAGCTTTGCTCCTTGCTCCTTGCTTGCCCTGGTGAGGGCAACTTCTGCAGCAGGAAAAGCAGGTGTGAAACCCTGGCAGTGGCTTAGAGCGATTGGAAAAAGAAACCCGTCAGAGGAGCAGGTTTATATTCTACCCCTGCCTGGGTCAGTGCCTCCTTGGGCAAATGCCATTTTTTGATTGCATGTCTACAATGCTCCAAATATTTGTGTAATTCTTATGCAGATAATGTCAAAGAGCACAGTAAAAGCCATGGGAGACGGGGAGCGTGACAAGCGCTGAAAGGAAGCAGATGGAAGGGAGCCTGGCCGTGGAACAGCAGCGTGGCCACGGGTGCTGGTAAGTCCCTCCCTGCACGCCAGCTCCAGGACTGTTCAAAAGCAGCTCCGCGACTTTTAAGCACAGTGTCTATGAATAATTAACCCCAAAACAACTACAAGTAACATTTCCTCATCAGTGAGCCACGTGGTCTGAGCTGCCCACGGAGAAGCGTGGGTTGGGCTGACTCAGCTCCTGAGGGCAATGAATCAGCGTGAAATGCCCAGGAAAGGGTAAATCCTGTCTGGGTGGTGAAGCAAGAAGGAGCTGAGGTGGGCTTTGCTCAGGGCCCCAGATGAGGATGGTGGAGATCTGAGCCTCCTTCCGACCCCTCACAGGATTCCTCAGTGAGCTGGCCTTTTCCTATGTGCAAGGCTGAGATAATTTCTTGTTCCCTTTCTCCCACTCTTTGTCCATCCAACTGTAAGTGACTCAGGGTAGGGACTGTTTGTGCTTCTGAGCACAATGTGGTGTGGCCCTGAACTCCAGGTTGAAAGCTCCATCCGGCAAACAAGTGCTAAGTGCACACAAAACAGTCCTGGTGCTTGACAGCCTTTATATATCCCAAGGACAGAGGCTGGCTGGTCGCTGTCATGGGGACTGCCCTGCCTGACATTAGGGCCACGCTGTTACACCAAAACGACCTTATGTTGAGACAGGGCTTATAGAGCAGTGAGCTTCCTTGTGTTGTTCTCCCATCTCTGTGCCAGTGCCCCAACTCCTGAACCAGCTGACCTGATTCAACCCAGTTTGACAGAGAGCAAGAGGTCTCACAGATCCAAGATTCCTGCAATTTTTGTGAAAAAGCAGCAGCTGGATAGAAACAGATATTTAAGTTAATATCCTACTGCAGGAGAGGTAATTGTATCTCTGCTCCTACCTGGTTTGAGGTGCAGCAGCTGGGTCAGCTGGCATTGAGATAGTAGCTGGTCAATCAGCGCCTCTCTGCAAAGCTGCACCGCGCCTGCAGGGCAGGAAGCTGCTGGGAGCTGCACACTTTGCTGGGGAGGCCCTGGAGGGGATAAGGGTGCCCTGGGGATATTGGGAGCACTGAGAAAGGGAGTGAAAAAAAAGCAGTTGTAATCCATAAGTCAGGAGAACGGGTTTCACCAGTTCCCTGCTGACAGAACAACTCACTTTTTAGGTTCAAACTTCTGTTCAGGACAGAATGAATGTTTCTTTAACCACTACAGTACGTTCCCCAGGAAGTTTTAGTGATCAACGACCGAGCACCGAACCCCCAAACCTGCATCTTCCGTTGCTAACTGGAAAACATGCCCTTCTGGATTTTTTTGGTGACAAGAAAATGTTTGATTTGAAGAAACACCGTTGAAAATGGAGTTTCTCATTTTCCAGGAGATCTTTTTTTTCCTTTTTCCTACAAACAAGAAGTGTTTCCCCACGTATTTCCTTGGACTTTGTGCGGAAAGAGATTCTGAGATAGACAAGGAGGGGTGAACGCAGCCACAGCTGAAGAGCCTGCAGAGCAAGCAGCAGGGGACAAAGGGAGGGATGGGACCCAACGTGGGAAGTGGGGACGTGCCTTTCCCAAGGGCACCCAGCACGCCGGGAGCGCGGTGCTGCCGCGGTTGGGTCAGCGTTCCTGCCACGCGGCGCCTCCCCGCGTCTGTCTGTCCTGCAGTAATGAGACTGCTGGAGCAGAGCCAGTGCTTTTCTGAGAGCTTGAGAAGCGCCTTGCGCAGCTCAGGTGCAGCCATAAGTAACAATTTAAATTTAACGATAATATTAAAGCGGAGGCATACCACTGAAGATGGGGCATATTCAACAGCAGAGTCCTAAATCAATGTCTCCCTTCTTATAAAATGTACAGTTTGTCTCCCAAAGTCTGGGAGACCAGTATTTACCTCTCTGGTCCTGGAAATCACGGTCTTCTCTCTGCAGAAGGCGAAGTGACCTGAGTAGAATTCTGCCCAGTCTCTGCTCCAGCACCTCGCGCTGTAGCTGGCGGCTTTGGTCAGCGCTGGTAGTCTTTCTGCAGCTCAGGAGGATAGCTGGAAAGAATAAATTAACTGTGGTGGTGTGGGGAGCTGCTTGGAATAATGTCTTTTTCAGAGATAGGCTTTGATTGACACTTCAGATCTGGCTGACAATCTTATATTCTAAGTGCAGTTGCTGCCTTTCTTCAGAGCAAGAAGAGCTGGTTTGGTTGCTGTCCTTCAAATGATGGATCTTATCACATGGGAAAAAGAAGAAAAAAAGCAAACCACCTGCAAACAGCCACAGGTATAGCATGAAAAGAGGTAAAACTAACTGGATCTATTTGAGGTGTTTCTGTTTTTTCCCTCTATGGAATAATCCAGTGCAACATATAAAAGAAAAGAGGCTGTGCTCTGAGGAACAAGAGCTGTCTGTTCTTTTTCTTTGACTGTTGTTCTTTCCTTCAAGAGATTTTTAATGCTTTGCAGGTAGGACTGTGCCAGCCCCCAGGGACGGGAGCACCAGGAAGGCAGTGGGACCACCCGTCTTTTACTCACTTGTTCCCCCTGCTTCTTTTACTGCCCATCCTCCCTGCATTGCCTTTTACTCCTTAATTTCAGGCATCCTCAGTGATTGCTGAATGCTGCGATCACACCATTCAGCAGCTCACAGAAGAGGCGAGCTCTTTTTACACATTTTCCAATGTAATTTAGACCTTTGGGGTTTACCTGAGTCTGGTCAAGAAGCAGATCGGGACTCCAAAGGGCCAGAGGCAGGCTTCAAATCTGAGCACCACTCAGGTGGTGAAATAGGTCTCATGTGCCATGTCCTGACTGTCTTTGCACATCTAGGTCTGTAAAAAAAACAGCCAGGCTCTTCAGAGTGCAGAGTACAGGGCTGCTGTTGTACGTGCAAATACCAGGAAAGACGCTGGTAGTAAGAACTGCTCTGAAATAGATGTCTCCCTTTTTCTCTGTGAACACAGGTGTGGACAAGACCGAGGACTGAGGCTGAGAGGTGTGCAAGCTCCCATCTGCGTGCCAGCCTGGGCGCACTGCAGGGTGGAGACGTTTGCAGCTTCACGCTCTGCATCGTGGATGGGCTTTCTTCTTGTCAGCAGTGCTTGTCTTTGGGATCCTCTGTTGCTGGGCCATCACCGAGAGGATTACTGTTTGCTCTTTGCTGCTGCATTCACCTCCACTCGCAGCTGCAGCCAGGCCTTCCCAACCAGCTGCTTTTCCTGAGCTGCAGGAGCAGAAGACAAGCCCAGGCAGGGGCCATCTGCGGCAGCTGCTGCGCTCCAGCAGGGCAGCTCAGGCTGAGGCACGCTGCAGTGCTGCTTCTCTCCTCTGCCCGCGTCGCGGATGCATCAAGCGCTTCTGTTTACAGGGCCATCAGTCTGGCAGCTTTCCTCGACGCTAAATTTACTTTTTGAAGTTACATCAGTGTTGTACCCAGAGGGAATGAAGGAACAGATGCAGCCTGTGAAGTCTGGCTTTAATTCACCTGCCTCATTTAATTTCCTGCCCTGCCTTCTAATCAATGAGTCTGCGCTGGCAGCCCTGGGAATACCGAGGTTTTCTCACATACAGGAGGACTCAGTGTGGTGGATCTCAGGGTCTCGAGCAGGCCGTGTCCCTTCTCCTTTGAGGCTTTCTGTGCCCCAGAAGCACTGCACACACGTGGTGGCTGCATCACATTTCCTTTAAGGGGCCAGTGGAGGGGTCCTTCACCAGGACAGCAGCGTTACATCACCTCAGCTGTTTTCAGGACTTCGTTGCCTCAGATACTTGGGACTCTCATGAAACCTGATGAAAGGGTCTGGGGCATTTCTGCTTTGCTGAGCAGGCTCCAGCTGTCCTGTTTCTTTCTTTTTTTTTTTTTGAGCTCATGTTAATTCCAGGCAGCACTGCCCAGTTGCTTAATCAGCCAGTGTCAAAACCCTGGGAGAGAAGAAGGCTGCCCTTGGCTGGCAGCACTTATTTTGTGACGTTGCTGCTTCACCTCATGTATTATAATCTGTATCAGATTGCTCTTGGCTTGCTAAAATGGACAATTAGGATCCAGTTGTAATGCAAATTGCACAGTGGAATAAAAACCATGGGGAACAAAATCACAAATAAGTATTTATGTCAGCCTTTGTTACCGCGTGATGGGTCCTGCTCAGTCACTGCTCACTGCGAAGCATTAGACAGAGGAGAACCTGGCGTGCCTTTGTGTTTTATAGGCACGAGCTGCTCTGTGTAAGTCTGCCTTTAGGCACTCGCGGGCCCCGATAATGTGCATGTGTGCAAACCTAACAGACAGATTGCCGCCTACACTGGAAATTTGATGATTGCCTTGTTTTTTCCGCGGCTCTGTTTTCTATACTGCAGGCCAAACCCATGGGGTAATTTCCAGTCTCTCTGCACAGGGCTGAGATGACGTGGTGAGAGAAGTGCAGAGATGCTGAAATTTCAATCTGCCACATAATGTGCTCCTAATACTGATGGCCTTATAAGTGTGTTGTTGACATTGGTGGTGTTGCTGTCGTTCTTGCCATCGTTGTCTTTCCTATGTCTGGTGCAAAACATTATAAATGAAGAGGACTATTCAAATTTATAAAGGAAACTATAGTTTCTTTGGAATTAAACACACAGGAGTCTTGTAACGCACATGGAAGAGGTATGGCTTCATTTAAAATGCCAAGCCATATTGATATAAAGTGGTATGCTGCTGGTGCAGCTGCTTTTTCTGCACATCAGCTTTGTATTTCTCCAGGCCCTGGGTAACAAAGAATTGAGGTGCATAGCAAGACTCATCTTTGAGAACTTGAAGGGGGACTATCCACGCTTCACACGTTGACAGCTGATAGTCAGAAGGCAAATTAAGGGTCAGCTAAGCCTGTGTAGTACCTGTAAGATCCAGAGTGACAGTAATGACTTTTCTCATCCCATTGAAACACTGACTCCTACAAGAGAGCAAGGAATAAGAGCGAGGCTGTGAAGCCAGATGGATGAGCTGGGATCAAAGTCATCCGAGAAGCTATGGCAACACAGCTCGTATATCTACTCAGAAAAGCCTTTGCAACTGCCATTAATGACTCTAAATGGCCTTATTTTCCCAGTCGCAGTGAAATAAGCAGCTTCAATGGGGAGGAGTAAATCCATTTGATTGCCCATGTTGCTGGGAATAACCATCTTATTAGTTATTAGTAATAACGCAATCTATTGCTAGCAGCGTAGCCATCAGAACAGAGATAGCCTTATCTGCCAGAGAATCATTGTGTTGCTCCTAACGTTTCTAATTGCATCTGAACAAGGGGAGTCGGAAAGGCCTCAGGGGAGAAAGCAAAAGGCAACATGGAGAACTTGGCTTAAAAATAACGCGTGTGACAAATGAAATATATCAGAGCCAACATATCGTTTGAAGAAGAGTTGTGCCAGGCAAGACCGAGCCCTTTCTGTTTTTATCTTCTACTCCAATGCACAGTATTCATTCGTAGGTGATGGGACGGTGGCAGTGTTGGCTGTCAGCTCATCTTCGGAAGGAGAGGGGCTTCTGCACCCCGGGTTTGCAGCGCAGCAGCTGCCAGGCCAAGCTCAGGGCTCCAGCCCAGGATTCAGATGAAAATTCTCCATGGAAATTGATGACAAAGCACCTGATCGCTTCACCACAGCAGGGGTGTTCTCACATGGCAACGCCCTGGGAAATTCTCACTTAGAATAGATCAGATTCTGCTCTCATTTATGCAATTATAAATCCAGTGTAGTTCCATTTGAAACAACTGTTTTCATCCAATGCAAATGAGATCAAAATCTGGCGCAGGCTGTTTTTGTACACAATGGAAACTGACTGAATTATGGAAAACAGGAAACAAATCTAATGTAAATCTAAATGGAAATATCACGCTCTCTCTTACATCAGAATAAATTGGAAGCGAGTCTGTTGATTCTAATGGAATTCATCTGGATTTACACCAGACTGTGGCTCAGCATTTGTCAGTTGGTTGCACACCGACATCAAAACACAAACCATGCTACCTCATCTGAATGGCTTTGAACAATTTCTTCCTTTTCCTTTAAGTTTAAGCAATTGCCTCTGCATCCTGATAGCTGATTAGCCTTTTCAAACAAATAAACCTCTGCAAACAAACATCAACAAATAAGCCCTGCTCTTGCTAGCACTTTCAGAATATAAATGATGAGTCTCAAGCACCACGCTTCGTTCTGGAGTCACTTAAGCTTGCTCCTGTTCCTCTGTGTTCACAAAACGGAGCAGTAGATTGAGCTCAGGTAAAACAAGGCCACTGCTATTCCAGCTTCCCCAGTGTACCCTAAACTTGTTCTCCCGCCAGCAGTGGTCAGGGCCAGCGATTTCCATGGATACACAGGAGACTTTTCTGGAGAAAAGCAGAGTACGGCCGTACTTCTGCTCTGGCTGCATTCAGGTGGTCAGAACAGAGCTGTAACTCTTGGATCTGACCAGCAAATCGTGTCATCCTCCGTCCCCACAAGTTTCTGCTCCTCTCTATGCTTCTGTGCAGCTGGCGATGGGAGCCCGCTGCTCATGGGGAAGCCTTCATGGGGAAAATGAGAGCGCTAATTAATGTCTGAGCTGCAAACTAGACTTCCTGGATGAAAGTCACTGGAAAAGGAAAGCGTCTGAGTAACACACAGCCATGGCAGCCCCTTCCCTAGAATATTAGTTACCCCAGCTCCTTACACGATTCAGGTTTTAATATGTGTTATGTTTCCCTTTGGATAATTAGAAAAGTGTATCTTAATTAAGACAAGAAGAGAAGAAGACACACAAACAAAACGAAGCCCTAATTTGATGTAACTCAGGGAAGGGCAAAGCCATTATTCAAATAGAAATCCTGCTGGTAACCACCCAAAATAGTAATAACAGTTATGGAGAATGTTTCAAAGCTGAAGAGTTCTCTGAAAGTTATGTAACCATTTGCTTGGACATTCTTCTTTCCAGGGCTCTGCCACTCATCTGCAATCCATCCCCCGGCAGCAGCGCTGTCAGCAAGGCGTTTCTGTTTCTCTGTTACTGTTTTTCTGTGGGATACTGAGGAAGTTAATTGGGCAAGGCTTTCACAAATGGCCCCTGCACACGACTGCTTTCCTGTGTAGGTGCTCAACATGAGACACAAGCAATCATGCTTTTCTAGGTCATTAGCAACAAAGCACACATGGATCTCAACCAGCATCTGAATGTGCCAGCCACTACCTCTCAGGGCCTTTATGTTCCCTTCTGTAAGTTGCTATAATAAATACTTGCCTGATTTTATGAAGCTATTCAAGACTCTCTAACGAAACAGAGGCTTTAAAAGAGCTGTGGTTATTATGGCTTATTCTTCCTTAGGCTTATTCCTGCAGGTCAGCTATACTTAATTTGTAAGAGCTTCTTCTCTGCTGGTGCTGCAGATTCTACGTGGCACACAAAGTCTTGCTATCTCGTTTCTGTTCTTCACAGCATCACCTGGAACAAACGCCCGCAGCCAGGATGCACCTGGCAGTTGTTGAGACACAAACCAAAGCTCCAGTTTACTTCTTGCTCACAGTCTCTATAACTCTGTTTGCTGTGCACCAAAGGCTTATTTTATCCATGTCAATGAAGTTGGCATGGGTGGCTTGGAAGCAGAGAGAAAGCAGAAGTGAGAAGTAAGTGGGCCTCAGCCCAATCCCAGGTCTCTGCAGGAATGCACCATATGCAGTCATGGGCAGCACTGGGCTGCAGTGTAATGTAATCCTAAGGAACCAGTTGAAGCCAATCTGCAAAGCTCCTTGGAGAGGCTCAGCACCATCACTGCTTTTTATTCATTGACTGTAAAAGATCCTAATGTACACAGGAACAAAACCTACACAGAGATGGGCATAATAGGACCAGGAAAAGCAGAGAAGAGAGAATCACAATAGCAGAGAGATTTTCTGCTCCATCAATACAAGAGATGAGAGTAGGGGGATTATTTACCCTAATAGGAATAAAACTTTTTAGGCAAGAACTTTAAAAGTGGGGATAATTGCAATTTACTGTTCACACTGTGCAGAGGGTAATCAGGCTCGAGACTGCAGTTACAACCTTTAGCTCAAAATGCTGCGGACTGCACGGTGCTGCTGCACAGAGCTTTACAGAGTAGTCACACTGATTTCAAAACAGCTCTGCCCAGGGTACAGCCCTGCTTTATGTGAGCATGGATTTGAGACCCTGTGCTTGATTCTGGTTTCTCATTCTGAGAAATCAAGTGATTTTCAGTGGGTATATACCTGACTTGAATATGCACATGACTGGGCCTCAAGAGCCACTACAACCTCAATAAGATTCTTATTAAGTTATTCTCTAATTAAAGCCTATCTTTATTGAGCAGAAACCTATTTATTTCAGCAAGGACGTGAGACTCACCGTGAACACAGAGCTGTCAGAAATCAGGTTTGGCCACGATGGCAATGGAACAGGTTAGCCTATAAGCCCAAGGTAAATTTGCAAACTCTGTCTGTTTAAAAAGAAATGCATTAATAGATGAATGATCTCCTGAAAAGTCATTTGAATAGTTTTGACTGCACATTTTTTTTATTCCTGGGAAATTTAGGGAGTACAAAAAGACTTTTATTCTCCTGCTTCATTTGCCAAGAATCTCTCTGGAACTCGTTTGTAATACAGACTGAGTCTTGGATCCGACCTTCAGCTCACACACAGAATTATCTCAGCTCACTTCTGTTGGGAGATACCAATGTGTGTGAGCTGAGGATCAAGGCCAAGAAACTGAAAGCAAGACAATGTTAGGAATGAAGCCTTTGGACATGGAGTGGTTACTGCAGGCAATGTGTTACTTCCTAAAAAGCGATGCTTCCAAAATGGCAGCCTCACTCCTTTGGGAGAGGAATGCCTAGAATGCACGCCTCAATAACCCAGTGCCACTCTTGAAACAATCCCTTTCCATGCCGACAGTCTGAGGACATTCCTACTGCCTGTTCTACTTCCATGGTCGTTTTCAGATAATGGTTTGAGTTAAATATTTTAACTGTGAAAGAAGCCGCAGTATGTCTTTTAAATACAAAGCCTTTGGTGGCAGCTCTTGATTGTGAATCGAGAGGGTGCTCATATGGAACAGTCTGGATCATTTTATGTGATTTTAGTGCTTCTAAAAGCAAGTGCTTGAAAACCATATGCTGAGAACCAAACTGATAATATGCACGGATCGATGTGTACAGAGACTGCTGGGTGCAGAGGGAGAAACAGGAACACAGGGGTGCCACTCATAGACTGATGAGACACCAGCATTAGGAATAAAAGGAGAAAAATAGGAAGGAGGAACTGGAGCCTCGTTTTACAGCCCTAAGCACTGAAAAGCACTCGTACTGAGGGGCATCCTTCCACAGCACTGCAGCATGGCACACTGAAAGGAGGCCTGGGTCCCTCAGTACCACTCAGAGAGATGTTCAGAAGGGAGTCAGAACACGAAGTTACGAAGCATGACTGCAGGACAATGAAGAGAGTATGGAAACAACTCCGGGTTTGAGCCAGGGCTACTTGAAGCGCCGGGTACACTAGGCTAGGCCTGCCCATTCCTGGTTTCTGACAACTTCCTCTGAAGCTTTTAGTTCAGCAAGAGGATTCTGGAAGAGAAGAGTCTCCTGCTGCTAAGCCTTCACCATCAGTGGGGAGGTGACTTTTTTTGTACTTTAATAGTAAGTTGTCAGTTTTCCAGCCTGTCAGTGCAGTGCCTTTCTCCCACAGCAAGTAGCTCATTTCAGCCAGGAGTTATTCTGGTATATATGAAAGAGAAAAGAGCTTCCTTTTTTCTTTAAAGGAGAGAAGAAATTGTCCTCCTGGCTGAATCCTAGTCAAGAGTACCAAATGCTGGGAGAACTCCCTAAAAACATTAATTACAATAACACCAAAAGCAGAAGAACTTACCCTGATGGCACAAGAAGGTTTGTGCTTAGTGAGATGTCAGAGCAGCTCATCAGCAGCGTGTGCCATGACCAACTGCAGGAGCCTGGGGAAGGAACACCACACCAGGGGATGCTTGAATGGTTCTGTTCTTTCCTATTCCAGCTTCTGGAGGCTCATGCTCTCCAGCAACTCTTTTCTTTCCTGTCCCTGTTGATTGCATTTTGATTTTCTTTTCCTTCCCTGTGAATGGGGGAAAAGGATGGAAAAGAGGTTACAAGGCAATTTCCAACCTGTTTTCCTATCTGTCTCTCTGCTCTGTACAAAGTTGTTTTTCTTAGGGAAAAAGGCTGAAGATAATTCCTTTAAGTGGCAATTAAGCTCCAGGTGGCTGCAGAAAACTGTAGCTTTCCCCAGCTCCTGCAGAGACACAGCTTGAGCCACAGGTTTCCCTGCTTCCCTAAACCAGGACATTTTTTTCCTGCCTTTGTTTTGTGCCTTGTGATGATTGCAGCCCCACTCCTCCACGGTAGCACGAAGTGACTGGAGCAGTGGGAAAATGACAATCCAAGGATGCTCCATAAACTGGCTGTGCCCTCTTTCAGAAATGCAGGGAATAGTTTCCTCACAATCCTCATTTCATCTCTTTGTGTTTCACCTGCACCACCTCTGTTTTCCAAGCAGAGTCCAGTTCAGTCTCCTCACAGTATCTCGCTACGCTGGCAAATATTGGAAAGAGGCCTCTGATCACGTTGGACTGATTACCATGGGCTAATGGAGATATACTTGCACTCCAAGACTCAAAGTGAGTCTCATCAGCAGAACTGTGTGATCTGTTTGGCTCATTAGTTAATGAGGTTGATGAGGACACCTGTACGAGCTGTCTGATATGGAAGGGGACGTGTCTAGTCATAGTGATTGCTCAAGATGACACAGAAAATCACTGGCAGAGCTGGGGGCAGACAGAACACAGCACAGCACAGCATGGCACGGCACGGCACGGCACAGCACAGCACGGCACGGCACGGCACAGCTTTGCCTGCTCCAGGCCTGCAGCCACCCCAGCCATCCTTCAGAGCAAGAGGGCACAGCCGTGAGCTGGGGGAGCCTGCTCACAAACAGCCCTGTGTCGGGTCTGCGATGGACAGCAGAGGATACGAGGCGTCAGCGAGCAGCTGAGGTTGGAAACATTCTCCGTTATCAGTGAGGCTCGTGAACCTTCAGAGAACTTGCTATGTCTCCACTTGCAAAGGAACGTGAGCCACTGACTCAGAGGATCTCCCTTTCACAGACAGGCTTAGTATCAATGGCATCAAATAATGGGATGTTACCATTTCTACCCAGTTTTAATGATTTAACACTCCTAAATTATGCACCATCGGTGACAGTAATTTTCCCTGATTTGGGCAGGTGGACAGAATTACAGTTCTCTCTGTTTGGTGTGCTAACATCATCAGAATTAATATTTTGTCTTGTCTGGCTTATCTTAGCTAGACAGTTGCTATTATTTCATCTACTCTGTTTCTCTTCCCCCTCCCTGCTACAACTAAAATAATTTGATTCTGAGCTATACTTGGAGCAGGACTCACCTCAAATCCAATTCCAAATTTCTTGAGTGGGATCTGAGCTCATTGCTACCGATCTCCACCACGTCCAGGCACAGTCAGAAACGCAGTGGGATGGGTCAAGCAGGGAGAACACATTTCATGGGTCTCTGCAGAAACCTGGACACAAACATACATGCGTATGGAGGACTCTGCTTACATTCAAGCTAGGGAACAGGGAGTGAGAAACTGCTTCCCACCTGGCAGCAAGGCACGTGCTCCTGTACCTCATCGAGATCGTGGCTATGTCCCTACAACTGCCTGCTAAGGGGCATTCCTGAGGCTCCTGCTGCATGGCTCTGAATGTGCCTGTGCACACCTTGCTCGGCGTGTGTGTGTGCTGGGAGGCAAGCTGTGAAAGCAAGGACCTGGTTACTCATAACCCGCCTTTCCCTTGTCCTTTCTTTTCCTAGTGTGTTCCCACTCGTGCTGATTACAGTCACCAGTGCCGGGCTCTGCCTCCCAGTGTGGGATGCTGTGTAGTGTTAGATTCTATACACATTGCATTGTTTGCCTTCTTTTTTTCCCTTCCTCTCTCTGCTCATGGTTGTTTGTTTTCTCTTCATGTGTGGCATCAAAAGGACGTTTGAACAGGAACTACCCAATCTGAATGAAAGGGGACGTTGCTTTTGGAAGATCCAACAGAAGCCTGAGCAGAACAGATACTAAATTATGAATCAGCTGGAGATTTTTCTTCTCTCTTTTCTCTGTATTTTTACTTGCTTTTCTTTCCTCCTTCCTATTTTCTTAACCCTAATTAAAATGTGCTGGGCACAGAAGTGCAAGGATGGGGCTGGACTCATCACTTTTGTTTATGGCAAGACCCAAACAGAACAGAACTCAAAATGGGCTCTGGTTGAGTCCCATCTCCCCTCATAAAAACTGTAATAAATATCAGCCACATTGATTTTCCTTTCCCATGAACCCCTTGCTATTTGTTCTGGCCTAAGAGCACTGTGTTTTTCTCTGAGGTTTCTTTTGCTCTAACCGTTCTATTATCTGTTGTTAATTTGCGTTGAGTTTGTAATTGAGATCCTAAGAAGCAGTTTAAGAGAAACCCCCTTGGGAAGACATCTGACCTACATGAAGAGAGAGAAAAAATAAAATAAATAACCCAAGCCATTGAGGCCAACTGCTCCATTTACCTGGTGGAGCCGTTTCTTTTATCAAGGGCTCTCATCCACCCCAGGCTCAGTCCTCTTTCTGTAATTAGTTCTGCGTATGTGTTTTTAACCCCCACTTTATTTTGCATTGATTTCCTTGCCTTGGGGGGGACCTTTGTCTGTTGATTCCCTAGGCCTGATTTTCCCATTACCTGCAGTTGTCTGCAGAACTGCTGTCGCAATCAGAGGTGCTGCAGGCCGGGGTAGGATGTGGCCCCTTTTCTTTTCCCATTTACACGCTGCTGCCAGCACCTGTGGTTTATCCTGGCCCAAGTGATACAGCTCACGTTGGGGGGCGATGCAGAAGATGTCTCACAGCACACATGACAGCTGGCTAATTCCCTTGAGTTCGCAATGGAATGCAGCATGGACATGGCCAAATGTCTTCCAGGAGACTGCCCAGGAAGGCGTGCTCAGCCAACCTCAGGCACCGCTCACCTGCTTTCCACCCAGTGCTGGCCAGCTGCTCTGAGCACTCCATGTCCTGAGCACCTGAACTTCCCGTTCCCCTTGTTCTGCTGCTGCCGCAGGGACGCACTGCAAATACGCAGAATCCATTATTGCCGGCTCACTGTTCCTGTTCCCCAGTCTCAGTAGATAAAGAGTTCTTATTGTTTTCTTAATGTCTCTTTGTAGTTTATTAGAGGCCTAGGAGGCACAAGGGGGAAATGAGAATGTGACTCAGAAATCCCAGTTCTGAGTCACGTGCTTCCTTTGCAATCTCATTTGTAACCAGACTATTAAAAGTAAATTATCTGAGCCAAGTGGCAATGCTGAAGCGTAAGGGCTGGGGAGAGGGAAGCAGCACCCCACCGAGTGTCTCCAGATGCAAGCAGCTTAGCTCAGGGCCCCTTTCTGCCCACACTGGGATTACTTTGGGAGGACTGCTGGTGCTGACAGTTGTGGACGGGATTCCCACTCCAGTCCTGATGAAAAGTGCCGCTCTAGGCTGCAGCGTGGGGCTGCGTTTGGGCTCTTGACATGAAGATGGGGAGAGGAGAGGGAGGTGCCCACGTGATGTCAGCTCTGCTCTCCCTGACGAAACTACTGCTGGAGAGGCTGTGAGCTGAAGGCTCCACTCGTCTCACGTTTCCATGGCATTTCCATCACACCTGTTTCCAGGGACATCTAATAAATTGAAGCAAATTGGGATGAGGGATTATCAGGCATTAAATGACGCTACTGAGCCAAGCCTCTGCTCTGCTCATTGTGATGAATTTCTGTTTTCTCCCAGGGACTGACTGCAGTACGAACCAGGGCAGGGTGAGGAGGTGGCTGCTGGCATGTCTGTGCCTGTGTCACAAGGCTGGGGCTGCTCCAGGTCCTGGCTTGTCTCTCGGTAAAGGTCAGGTCCTGTTTCTGTTGAAGCAATTTCATATCTCTCAGTGGGGGCTGGATCAAGCCTTCAAGGAATGAGACACTGCATTAGTCCATACAAGTGAGCTCGACCTTTCAGAAGTCCCCTTTGAACCCTCCTATTCTGTTCAGGAATTGCTCTGAGTGTATCTACTGACTTTCCATGGAAAGCGAACATATCTATGTAAAAACCCTGCTGCTGGGTGTTCTATACAAGTAATACTGACACTCCCAGAGGTGCTGAAGAAAAAAGAAAGTTCTGCTTCTCTGTAAAACTAAAGTAAAATTGTATTTGATGAGTACTATGAAACGTTTATAGATTTTTATTTTTTCCTACTTTGGCCAAAACATCTTTTATTTTTCCCCACAAAGGTCAGAGGCAGAATATTTACAGGGAAGAGGGGAACACTTCTTTGAAAAATATTTGTGCTGGCAAATCGCTGCAAGTTTGTAAGCTTCCAAATGCATCTAAATAAGTAATAGCAGGATTTTGGCTGCAAGTGCAAAAAAAAAAAAAAAAAAAAAAGAGAGAGAGAGAAATCCCCCAAACCCCAAAGGATTTACAGCTTGTTTCAGGTACAAACAGGATCTAAGTTAGGTTTACTGAGTATTTACGAGCTTTAAGGTTAGAATGAAGCAAAGCCTGTGCAGTCCTGAGGAAAGGAAATCCAGGCAGCACCCACTCCCAAACCCTCTTCTTTGTGGGAAGCCTCTGGCTGCTGCAGCCATGCTCTGCTGTGGTCACAGGCTCACGGATCCTCCCAGAGATGTTGCAGAGCTCCAGGTGGTGACATCAGTTCCGTCCCTGGGTGAAGAGGTGAGTCTGCACGCTGGGAGAAAACAAATGGTGCAGGGTGAGGTTGGGCCTTGGGGGGGATACCTGCCCTGCAGGGGGAGATCAGCTTGCCAAGCTTCACATGGACAAAGCGGAGCTGAGCAAAGAAAGCTGTCCTGCTTCTGAGCTGGTGCCTGGAGGGATCCCAGGGCACCTTGTGCTACTCTGGAAGTGCTGCAGGAAAAGGCCAGTTCTTTCTAAGAGCAGCTCCCATCCTCTGCTCTTGCTGCTCATTGCCTCCTGTGGCTCATATCACGACAAGAGCTCTTTGCTTATTGGCAATGCCTGCCTGCAACGCTGCAAACCATCGATCTGGAGTGAGAACGTCTCCAGCAATCAGAGAATGTCTCAAAATGGGAACTGGGCCTTTATTTGCTTTGTGGCTCTCAGCTTCATGTTTTCTAGGTTTTCTGCGACAGAGGGAGTATAGAAATGTTCCTCTCATTTTTAATGAAAGCTGAGATAATCTTTGTCACAGGAGACTGAGCACTGCAAAAGGTTTCCAAAGAATGTAAGGAGCTACCACCTAATACACTGCAGCCACGGGCAACCTGTTGTCTGAGATAACCCACAACAACTGATTGTTACAACTTACTTAAATATTCACAAACCGAAAATGTATAAACTATTTCTATGTATAAGCTCCATAAACTACATGATCCCTGCTTCCCTCTGAAATCTCTTCCTTCCCACTGAGTCCACTATTTCCCTACCATAGGACTCGCCCAGTCTTCTTTCTCTGCCTGCTCTCAGCCCCTGATGGCTTTGCTCTCTTCATCCTATGTCATTTGTGGCTGGATCTGGAACAATTTCTCAGGACATTTGACTCATCCATCATTTAGATAATCAGAAGGAAAAAAAAAACCAACAACAGTTTCCATCCTGAACATCCGTAAAAAGCACCAAGCAAAAAAAAAGCTTCACCTTGAACTTCCCTTCCTGCTTTTCTTTTTGTTTCATTTGAGAATCTGACTTGACAGTCTTTGCTCTGGCAAGAGTCCCACTGAAGTTATTAAGGGCAAGAGCTTGTCAGGATTAAGAGGAGAGATTCTGAAATATCTGTGAGTGATAGCGATATCCCCAGATCTATTAGGCCAGATAAGTATTTGCAAAGGACATTAACCCTGGTGCCTTGAGCTAGATGCTTGCTGCCCCAGGGAAAAAGGAGATGATGTTCCCAATGTGGATACTGCTCTATACCTGCCCATAATATGGTTTTCTATCTCTCCCTTTGCAGAGCTGAACTCAGACCACTTCCTCTTTTCTATTTGATCATTAGAAACAGCGCTGTTAGAAATGAATGGACAATGAGGAGCCTAAATGGGAGAGTGGATCAGGAAGGGAGAAATCAGGATGGAGCCAGCTGAAAAAGCTTTTCTTACTCCTTTCTTTGGGCTGCATCAGCGGTGGGGGGGGGCACAGGGCAGGGAGGGGACTGTCCCCCTCTGCTCTGCCGCCATGAGGCTCCATCCCCAGCACTGCGTCCAGGCCTGGGCCCCCAGCACAGAGACATGGGGCAGTGGGAGTGGGGCCAGGGGAGGCCATGAGAGCTCTGAGGCTGCAGCACCTCTGAATGCAGAGAGGCTGAGGGAGGGGGGGCTTGGCCTGGAGGAGACAAGGCCCCGAGGAAACCTCGTTGCAGCCTTCTGGTACTTGGGAAGAACTTACAAACAGGAGGGAAAGTGACTTTTAATATGAGCAGGTAGTGTTAGGACAATGGGGAAATGGTTTTAAACTACAAGTGGGGAGATTTAGTTTACATATTTGGAAGAGATCCTTCACTAAGAGGGCAGTGAGGCCCCGGCACTGCCCAGAGCTGCAGGTGCCCCATCCCTGGGGGTGCCCATGGAGGGGCTCTGGGCAGCCTGAGCTGTGGGGGCACCCAGCCCGTGGCAGAGGTGGGGCTGGATGGTCCTTGAGGTCCCTTCCAATCCAACCATTCTGAGACTCTACGATTTTCTGCTTTCGTGGGCCTGCAATACTGGACAGACTCAGGGACCGCGTGTATTCCCAGCTGGCACAGGGGAGGATGGTTTCCCCATATGTGCAGGAACCCGTGTGTTGTGCAGGGAACCAGTGCTGCTCGTGCCATCACTGTAACCCAGGCCTGGCACGTGGTGTCTGCGTGTGCACGTGGTCCCTCTTGTCAGGGGGAGATCACGTTAATGCAGATGTTAAAACCAAACAAACACTGAAACAAATTTAAAACAAAAACAGCATTTCAGGGGTTGCGTTCCATTCCCACCACCCACCACCATTTATAACTAATTGGGGCTTTGTTATATTCTCTCACCCAGTGACAGATAAATACTGAACTCCACTGGTTAACAATAATCACCCTAATTATGCCAAGATGACATTTACAATACAGGCAATTGCTAATCCATTACCTCACTCTGCTGAATACTAGAACGCTCAAATTAAAAGTTATTCACCCACAAAGAACAATGTTTTAGTAGCTGACACAGCTTAGTAAAGGAATTTATTAAGGTAATTTGCAGTATTCCCATAAATAAAACATTCTAGAGTTCCCCCGTCCTCCTCCCTCTTCCCCCAAAATAATCTTTTGTGATAAATCTCTTTTTTTTTCCTTCCTCTCTTGTTGTGCAGTTAAAAGAATACTAATTGGAACTGTCAGACAAAGTTACATGTTTAAATTTGCTTACCTGAAAGACAGCGGAGAGCTGAACGTCCCACATGCCTTCAGGTTCTTCTCGGAGGACTGACATTTAGCGGTGTGAGATGTGCAGGAGGCCGCTGCGGTCAGACCTTCACCGATGATGGGGTTTTGGTGAAGCCTATGGGAGATGCAAAAGGAATGAGGAAGTGGTGACCGGTGCTGAGATGTGCCGGTCCAGCCCGAATCACCAGGTGGGTCTGGCCATCACCAGGGAGATGCTGAGGAGGCAACAAAAGGGCTGTGGGTCTCCTGAAGCATGGGCTTCAGTTCAAGAACAGGGCAAACACGGAGGCCTGTGCTTAGGTGGTGTACTAACCCGAGGCCAAACAAGGATCTCAGGGGGGTTGCCATGTAGCCCAGCCCATTGCTAGCAGCAGTGGTGTGGGAGAAGGGAGGCACCTGGAGTTTATTCCAGCACCTGGAGGCCTCTTACTTTTAGTGTTCTCTTCCTGACTCATATCCCAACGTTAAAACTCTCACAAAAGGGGAAAATACCACTCAGCCTGACAGCCTGGGAAGGGACGGAGTTCCGCTGGGGCAAATGTTAACAGAAGGAGGAAGGGGTTAAACTGACACAAAAAAAATCAGAGCTGGGTTTCACTGCATCCCTTGAGCAGCCCCTTGCACCTGGCATTGGCAAAGCCTCTGCCAGCAGCAGATCCAGCCAAAGGACAGAGCAGAAAGGGATTTGGGGGGTTTGGTTTTTATTGTTATCACAGCAGCAACGGCCAAAGCTATTTGCAATAAAGCAGCAAGTCGCACCAAGCCAAAGTCCCCGCTGGCTCAGCCCCGCGGCGTGGCAGCCACCTGCAGCAGCACAGCCCCACAGCCCCCAGAGCGGGCAGCCCATGGGGACTGGGCATCGGGGCAGCATCCGCCCACTGCTGGCTGCCTGCTTGGAGATGGATGGGGGCTTGGAGCAGGGCTGCTGTGCTTCTGGGTCTCTCAAACCCTTCTCTCTCTGCCCAGGTGGTGTAAAAAATGATGTGAGCCACTTGGCCGGGATGTCAGAGCACTGGGAGCCGGGTTGGAGCGGCGCAGATGCCCAGAGATGTTGCCCAGCATCCCTCCAGCACTGCCACCCTGGGTACCCCCATCCCAGGAGCGTGACACTGCTCGCTCAGGTTGTCATTATGGCAAACAGAGTATGACTGCATGTTGTTCTGCCCCATCCACACACACCACGGCGACGACAAACGTCTGTGATCAGCAGCTGGGACACGCGAGCAAGCCCTGCCTTACTCTGTGCTACTTCACAGCGATTCCACCCCCAGCTGGAGCAGGGGAACTTGCAGCAGCCAGGATGGCAGCGGAGCGGTGCACACGCAGCCGTGCCCCCACGTGCTCTGCAGACAGCGGCTCTGCTTTGCCTCTCGTGGCCAGCTTGGATGCTTCTGCCCGATGGAGACAGATCGCAGGAAGGCAGCTCTTGTAAACGAAGATCTGCAGGCCTTGTAATCACCGCTACTCCTTCTTCTCCACCAGCTCAATTAAAAGACAATGCTTTCCTGTTCACCCGCTCTGCTTTTATGTGCTCTGTCTCATGCTCCTGTGGAGATTTCCCTCTTTCTTCTGCAGCTGAATGCTCATGGATCGGGCTCTGCTCCAGCGCCGAGCTCCCAGTGCCAGGCACGCACCCAGGGCACAAACGAGACGACTTCCAGACCTGCTCCTGGAAAATGGGAGCTTTCTTTCCTGAGAACAGGACTCTGCAAAGCAAACGCGAGTGAGGAAAAGGTGTGCCATGAAAAAGAAGTCTTTAAAATACACTGAACCTCATGCGGGGGGTGCTTCTATTTGGAGAGAAAGTGGTCTTAATTTGAATGAACTTTATTCTTTCCCAAGGAGGGTAAACGAAGCTTGATTAGAGCCACTTGAGTTCTGACTAAGAGAGTCTGCTGGGGAGTTAATGGGCAGTAACAGGCAGCAAACAAAAGCAGGTACCGCTCATCACAGCGGGGTTCAAACTTCAGCACTTAGCTTCTTGTGATATGAAAACTCTATTTCCTCATATAAACTGACAACCCAAATTGGCGCGGCACACAAGGACAGAACCATAGCATCGTTAAGGTCGGAGAAGACCTCTACCATCATCCAGTCCAACGGTCCGCCTTCCACCGCCACCACCTTTTGTTCTGTCTCCCATTTTCCCCTCAGCCCCAACCAAACCCCTGCCCAGCCCGGCCCAGGGCTCTGCTCTCTGCCTGCAGTGCTGCAGCTGCACTTGGGGGCGTCCCGCTCTGCCCCCCGCCCCTGCCCGGCCACGCATGGACCCCAGTGGGGCGCTGGGGCTGAGGGCACGGCTCCTCGCCATCCGCAGTCCGGCACCGACTGATAAGGGAGAAAGAAGGCTCTGCCAGCCTGAATCCTTTGCTGTTTTCTCTGGCTGTGAATCTGACTTTTGGTGGTGAGAAAGCACTACTGCTCGGTATGTTTGACCCCACTTAGCCCCTGACATTAGCAATGCAGAAAATTCTCAGTCCCACCAGAACAGGGAAATCATAATTGCATCTCCACTGACAGACGCTGGCTGCTGAACTCTGAGGAGCAACAGGGGATTTCGTGCGCTCTGTTCTTAAAGGCGCAGAAAGACGGAGCTCCCTCGTTCCTCGCTGACCTCAGTTATTTTCTGCTTTTTCCATCTCGAGCTGCACGCTCCTTTTCTGCCAAGCTCCCGCTTGCGTGGGACAGGGCCTGGTTTTGACACTGGCAGGGCTCAGGAGTGACGGAAAAGAAAGAATGGACGGAGGAGGGAGGCGGAACAGGGAGGAGGAAGGAGCAGCGCTAAAACCAACAGTTCCTTTCGTTCTAGGTCAGAAAAAGTCTTCCCAACTTTACGAAAGGCATATTGAAAGAAAACCAGTAAATTCATGAACATGCAGTTATTACTTAGCAGACAAATTACATTTCTTCCGAAATGTTCCAAAATGCATTCATTTTCAGAGTACATTACTTTCATAATACTGTGTGGAACATTAAATGAGAATTTCCCTGACTTGGCTACAGAGCACATTTTTATATTTCATAGTCTGACACAGAGCCCAGGGTAACTAATGAAAATCTTTTCGAAAAGTGACAATCTTGTCTAGCAGCCTTGCCTGTTGAAGAGATTGCAACATAAAACAGATGAGTGCCCTGCTTGACAGCTAATTGTGTCGGGCTTAATTACAACAAGCAGGATTTAATCGGCTGTGCAGCGCAGTTTTTTAGGAAGGGGGAACCATCTGGAATGTACCTTGCTCCCAGGCTGGTGGGGGGCGGGCATCGCTGGATTTCAAAGACAGGGAAGCGACTGTGAGCGGATTTAAATGCAGCAGAAGTTCCTTCCTTAGTGTATTTCATTTGGGCTGTTTGATGAATTTCATAGATATTTATGCAAACCTGCGCACTGTTGCCTCGTGAAGACAAGGTTTTGGAAGCTTTCCCAGGCTCAATTTGATGAGCCTCGTTCCTCTCCGTGGCCAGACCTGAAGTCTGAGCTGTCAGCTTTCAGCACCGGGTTGCTCCCGCTGCCCTGCACCGCCGCCCCGGTCAGCTGGGGCGCAGAGCTGTGCTGCGGGCAGGGGAAGTGCTGCAGAAATGTGACTCTGCTCGGTGTCGTCAGCCCGTTCCTCACAGCCCGGCACGAGGTGCCCACTTGCCAGGAGCTGGAGAGCTGCACTGACGTTGGCTTCAGAGTAAAAGGTGGAAGTGTCCTAAGTCAGGGGTCTCCGGGTGTCCCTGGGCGCAGCAGCAGGGAGCGATGGAGGCAGGAGGGCACTGCTGCACGCCCAACGGGGAACGCTGCTGGGGAGGGGAATGCTGCACGCTGACCCCGGTGAGGCTGAGGCTCCTGCTGCACACCAGCAGAACGGGCTGCTGCTAACACGCAGCTCCCGAGTGCTGCAGGCTAACGCAGTCCTTCATTTTCTGCCCCTGAATAGATTTAATACCCAGCTATTAAAATAGTCCTTTGTCATGTCAGAACACGGAAGAATGAAACATGAAGTCCAAAGCCTTTGAACCACGACCAACAAAAGGCTCGTGCTAGCACAGGAACCCTTCAGCGCCACATCCTGGAGCTGTGTGCCCTGGGCACAGCAGTGGGGCCAGCGGCAGGAACAGGGCCCACGCTGCCCTACAGCTCCCAGCGTGCGGCTGCTCGTGTGGGGCCGCTGCTATTCCTGCCCACACGGCTCCCTCCTGCTTCCCGGCCTCAGCTGCTTGTTTTGCTTTGGCTCAGCTGTGAAGTTCTTTCACCTCACACAGAGTTTTTCTCGGCGTAATTGACTCGAGGCACCTTCCTCCTTTTTTCTTTTCCCCTGACCGTTTTATCCAGCCTTCTGCAGTCTGATATTGCTGCTGGGCTGACACGGCTCTGACACCTCTCATCTCTGGCAGCAGAGCAGCCTGGGCCCGGTGTTCCAGATGTGCCCTCCCCAGGGCAGAGAGGAGAATCACCTCCCTCACCGTGCGGGGCCCGCTCTCTGCCATGCACCCCAGGGTGCCACAGGGCACACTGCTGGCTCGTCGTTGCCCTGTTGGCCACTAGGACCCCCAGGTCCTTCTCTGCAGAGCTCCTTTCCAGCAGCTCAGCCCCCAGCCTGCACTGATGTACGCGGTTATTGTTCTTCACATGTAGAACTCTACACTTGCACTTGTTGAACCTCATCAGGCTCCACTCCACCCAACTCTCAGCCCGTCCAGGTCTCTCTGAATGGCAGCATGACCTTCTGATGGGCCGGCCAATTCTCCCAGCTTCAGATCACCCAGGTCCAGGTGGAGAGAGCTCAGCCCAGGAACAAGCACCAGGGACTCTGAGCAACCTGGTCTAAAGGGAGGTGCCCCTGCCTATAGCAGGGGGGTGGAACTAGATGATCTTAAAGGTCCCTTCCAACCCAAACCATTCTATGATCTCATTCTGTGATTCTATGACTGTACTCAGTTGCAGGCACCTGTAGAACGAGCTCTGTCATATAACTGGGAGGAGAGGGGCCTGCAGCTCCTGTTGGGTGCCATGGGCTGTTGCCTGGCACCACCTCCCTCAAACGCTTTGGTGAGAGGCTGCCGGCATCCACCCCGTAACTGGGAAAGAGCACAGTGCTTCAGGCTCTGAGCAGAACTGAGCCTGGGCTCTGCGATCCTTGGCCTTATGCTGGATGTGCTGAAGTAGAGCTGCCATGCAGCCCGAGCATCCGCCCACGGCAGTGGGGTTTGGCAGCCTTGCAGGATGGCTGAGAGCAGGCAGCACCGCATGCAGCACTGCAGCGTTTCCAGACCTCTCCTATAACCTTGGGCAAATCACTTGCCCTTGCCTTTTTTGCCCCTTTGTTCAAATGAGAGGAATGAGACCATCTGTAGGAAAAGGCTCTGAGTTCTCTAGAGAAGCACCTCCTGCTTCTCACACTCATTGCAGAATCTTCCTTCTGTTTCTTCCCCTCTCTCCTCTGTAATTTTCAAGCCAATAATCATTAGCCATCCCCCAACGAGCTCCCCTCAAGGCAATTAGTATCTATTATGCCCATTTTACAACTGCAGAAACCAAGAGGCAAGGTCAGCCACAGGCGGACGGGAAGGCAGCGGCAGGGATTGCAGGCGAGCAGCCCGTTTTCCATTCCAGCATTCCTGCTTTGACCACCAGACCTTGCTCCTCTCAGAAAACATATCGGGGAGCGCCAGGCGGCGAGCATTGTCCACAGCACTAATCTGCAGAGGACCACATTAATGCAATTTGATGTCAAGACGCCTTATCTATCGTGAAGCAAAGAGTAAGATTAAAGGACTGGAGTTACAAGTGCCTTTTTGTTTGCACTAACTGGGTGAGTGTCTGTCTGGAAAACAGAGGCTTTCAATCTAAATTGCTGTCACGTTTGCCATACAGGAGTAGATTGGTCTCAGCACCCTTATTAAAAATACTGCCAGCATTCTACAGCCGTGGCTTGAAGCTCCGCAGCTCCCAGTAACGAGGGTGCAAAGTGGCTGCTGAACACCCGATACCAATCACTGCTTACCTTGGTGTAAACCTGAAGCAGCTCCCAGGTTCATGCCAGACCAACACCGGGGACCAGGCCTGGGCTGCCCGACGCTGCCGCCTCTTTGCTGCACTGCTCCTGATGCACACGGGTGTAAAGGAGGGTCAGAATACAGTCCTTACAACCACGTCATATCTCTGTGCATTATTATTCCAGAGCATCCTTGAAGCCACCTGGGAGAGGAGAGAAAGGACGCAGAAGTCTGGATTAAAAAAAAAAAAGAGAGAGAAAAGGGAAAAGAAAGGATGGGATTGGAGAAATGCAAAAAACAAAGGCAAGAAGGCACATGGGGCAGAGGGTTATCAAAGGCTTTCGTTGTGTGCTTAATGATGCTTTGATCCCATAATGGCATGGAGGCACACAAACATGAATATGGAAGGCAGATACAGCTAGGATCAAACGTGCTTGGTTTTTTTTTGGTGCGTGTGTTTTCACCTGAAATGCATTCAAAACACACTGTCAAACAGCGTTTGCTGCACTCGCCTCTCGCCAACTGGCAGCTGTGCTGACACTGCTGCAGCAGCAGAGTGAGGGAGGGGAAGGGGACTGCAAGTTTCCTCCGGGAAGAGGAGAAAACCCAGCACAGCTCAGTGTCCTGAGACCGCCCGGCTTCGCTGCGAGCAGCAGCAGCCCGCAGATGGCAGTGGCAAGTTAAAATCCAGCCAGCTCCGCTCCCTGCCTGGGATGGCAGCCCAGACGGCTCAGCAGATCGAGCTCCTTGAAGATCGACAAAACCAACAACTTTTACCAGGCCTCGGCTGGTTATCTTGCTTAAAGGGAAATCTTTCCTTTCTGCTTTCCTTTCTGCTTTCCCTTTCTCCCCTGGCTTGCTCTGGAGGCGAGCCGAGGCCACGAATGGTGCTGCAGCACTGAGAGGTGTAGGGAGGCACCAGGAAGGGCACAGGGCTCTGAGACATTGAACCCTGCAGCCACAGCCTCATCCCCAGGGCTCCCATCGGACTCCCTGAGCCCCTGGGGTGGTGCAGGTGAGAGGCTGCTGCTTCTCTCCATGTATTTATTTGCATGGGGCCATGAGTGCACAGGGGACTTAATAAGGGCAGGAAAATGGAGCCCTGGCCTTTAAGAACTTTGCAACTCAGCAAGGAGAGAGAGGATTAATATGAGCTGCTGCCTGGGAGGGCAGCAGGGAGATGAAGTGCAGGAGAGGGATTTAAATCATCAAGGCATGGGAACAGGAGGTGACTGCAGGGAACTACGGATCCCCCTGACTTGAAGCAGCTGTGTGTTACATTGCGTCATCTTTTCTCACCTGCTCCTCACTCACGTTTCTAGCAGAAAAAAAATATAAATTCCCAAGTCCAGCTCCAGCAAATTCAGTGAGCAGGGCAGACATCTGTGTTCTTTTCCCCTTAATTGAAGCTCAGCAGGACACTGTGGTGTGGCTGGCCTTCTCCAGAGCTCTCAATGCACAGGGGAAAAATGGGAATGTGCGACATTCTGGATTCCTGTGCTTTCCAGGATATAAAGTGACATCAGGCACCTGGCTTCAGTGCCAAAGGTAAGATTACTGCAGCAAGTCTGATGCTGTGTGGGAGCCGAAGAAGTGCTGGGAAGTCCTCACAGAGTGCTCCCTATGCCCGGCCCTGCAGCAGCAGATGGAGACATCTCCTGGATGGGCCCTTTTCACAGAATCACAGAACGTAGGGGTCAGAAGGGACCTCTGGAGAGCAAACAACCCTCTTCAATGCAGTTCTCTCGGGAGGTGTTCCAGGTCCCCGCCATCTCTGCAGGCCTTCACGGGGCTCTCCCCAGCAGTTCCCTGTCTGCCTGGAACCGGGGAGCCCAGCACTGGGCAGAGCAGAGGGGAGGAGCGCCTCCCTTGCCTGCTGCAAGGCAACCCATGGTACCACTTGTACTCTCTTGTTTCCACATGCTCTTCTGTCATCTGCTTTTCTCTCATCCTCTCCCACTTGCCAATGAACGATGGATCTGCCATCTCCATGTTTCCAGGGTAACGAAAAGAAGTTTCCTCCAGCCCAGAGGTAGAGCAAACCCATTCTGCTGGAAAATTTAAAGCGCGGATTAAAATTTATAAAACAGCACACGACCTAGTGCAGCATCTCCCGCTCCTGCCAATCCATCCGAATCACCGCGCACAGAGTGCAGCTGGGGCCACTTGCACGGGATGATGGTGCAGGTCCCCGGTGGCAGCAGGCAGCTTTGTTTGTGGAGCTGCTGGCCACCAGCGCTCCCGGGGCTCCTGCCATCCTGCGTCGCTCTGCCTGACAGCGAGAGTGGATCCAGCCGTGGCCTGGGGAGCGGGGGCACAGTGGCTTTGCTGTAACGATGGCTCACGATGGCTCAGCTGCCCTGCTTGATCCTGTCTGATCTGATCTGGCAGCTGTGAAGAGAGGAGAAAGCAAGGAAGAGTAAGTAGAGCAACTTATGCCCACATAAGGATTTAAGTATTCTTTAATACTTAAAAGTCTGGGTTGATGGGCTTCTCAAAACCCCGTACAACAAGCTAGTGATCTCCTGAGACAACAACTGGAGATAGGAAGGTCTGGAGCAAACGGCTTTGCAAAACTTAAAGGGTAACCATTTAGCATTTAATACTTCAGGCCATCAAACGTATTTCTTCCTGAATTAAACCGCTGGGAATGAAGTACCGGAGTTCCTCTGTGAAACGGACTGCGAGGCATCCCAGCCTGCAAGCACCCACACTTCTCAGGCACTGCTGCTCTGCCTCTCAGCAAACCACGCTCCCTGCTGCCAAGGGTTCATGTCCCAGCGATGAGACCAGAGCCAATAGTGTGATGCCAACAGATGGAAGCAATAAGCAAGCACAGTGACTGTAACAGAAATAATAAACAACCGCACGTAGGACGTTTTCTTCGACGCTAGCCAAGGAAAGTCCATTAATTCTCATCTGGAAATCCCTGTAACATTTGCAGCACGGATCTGCCACAGCTGCGCCTGCTGCTGCCCCACAGCACACGTTGGTGGTTCTGCTGGCTTCCCTCTCACCCTGAGCACCGGGCTGCTGCAACGCCGGCGTGAGACGTTGTGTTTATAACACCAAGAGTTACACATGAGGTGATCCCAAAGCATAATTACTAATAAATGTTTAATTAATAGCTTATGTATGCGTTGATAAGTTCATTAAAATGATGCATGAGCACATAAATATTCCTGAGCAGGCAGGAGGAAGGGAAGTTACTGCTGGAAAGTGAGTTAACAAGGGGATTACAGGGTTTACATGTGGAGCCTGCACGCGCTCCGCTCACCCCTCTCAGATGAACAGTTTACGGCCCATTGTGACCCACCAATCTCACTGCAACCTCCACTTTACAAATCTCTCACTTCTCCTCTTAAATATAAACAAACAGACAATGTTTTCCCATTAACAATAATAACATCCAGCAGTGTGGACCAAAGCAAATGAGTTAATTGCTTTAAGAAGCTTTAACTGCATTTCCATCCACTGGAATGACTGCTTCCAGAAAAATACGCATTCAAAACCTCCAACAACAATAAGCAGGATACCTGAAGGGGCCGACCCCAGTAAGTGCTGGTGTGGAGCAGAGAAATAAATAAACCCACGCTCTGAGGGACTTGGTCCACGCAGGCTCTTCCCCTCTTTCTTAGCTCCAGAGAATGAAAGCTGAGAGTTCTGGGAGAAGTCGCCTGTTGCAGCACGTTGTGCCCGCTGCAGCACAGCTCTGGGTGAGGCGCTGGGCCTTGCTCATTGCTAGTACTCACCTTTTGTTCCTCTCCTTTCCTTTTGCATCTTGTGTAGGCAGGGGCATTGGGGCAGAGTTCTGAACAAATTCAAACGCTGACTGATTCTGAAGCCTTGAGGAGATGCGTTCTGGCTCTTGGCATCGCTTGGTTTTGGCTGGGAGCAAGAACAGGACAGCCAGGGTGGCAGAAGAAGAGCTGCTCTATCTAATCTCATCTTCTTGAACCAATAATCTCCCTAGCTGCTCACGCTTTAGATCTGTTCCGTATTCTAACTAATCTGTTTTATTGGTGTCTCATCCATTCTGGATCCCATCTCATCTGTTGTAATGATTTATAATCCACATTGGATTCTGAGAACAAGTTTTAAAAAGCTTTTGTGAGGAGACTAAGCCATGCCATAAATTTCAGTCTGCGTGAGTTAAGTGCCTAGATCCGAGTACAAAACATGACAGCTACTCCTAAACGCCTGGGAAACGCGACCTGCGGCAGCCGGGATGGAGCACGCTCCAGCTGCCCATGGGCAGCTCTGCACCCACCTCTGATCCTGCAACCTGGCCTGGAATCTGTGTTGTGGATGCAGAGCGTCACCATCAGACTAGGAGAGATGAAATATGGTATTTGTGGCATTGACACAGACGAGACGATAGCCTTTTTTTGGGTGGCATTTTGGTCCTTCCACAACATAAATCAGGGAGAGATGGCGGGGACCTGGAGCACCTCCTGATGGGGACAGGCTGAGAGCCCCGGGGCTGTGCACCTGGGGAAGGGAAGGATGGGAGGGATCTGATGAGTGCTGATCATGTCTGAAGGGCGGGGGTCAGGAGGATGGGGCCGGGCTCTGTTCGGTGGTGCCCAGCACCAGGACAAGGGGCACCACGCACAGACTGGAGCCCAGGGAGTTCCATATGGACACGAGGAAGATCTTCTGTGCTTGAGGGTAGCAGAACCCTGGCACAAGCTGCCCAGAGAGGTGGGGTTTCCTTCTCTGGAGGCATACAACCCCCCTGGATGCTTTCCTGTGCAGCTGCTGTAAGGAACTGCTTTGGGGGAGTTGGACTGGGGCATCTCCAGAAGTCCCCTCCAATCCCTACAATTCTGTGATTCTTTGAAATATGCCTGTCTTTGCAGGTGCCAAAAAATATTGGGCTGCCTGCGATATTTCCAAACCGCCCATGAGCAGAACCCAGCAGCCTTGCAGCAGCTGGAGCCACAGCCCTGCCCACACTGCGCCCTTACACCTCCCACCAGCTCTGCTCCCACTTTTCCTCCATGCCACCCTCCAGGTGCTTTGAATGTGGAAAGCATCTAAACACTGAGCATCAGCTCTGCTTAACACGGCGTCTCACCCTGCAGAGGATGCCTTGGCTCCTTGTACAGACAGAGGAAGAAAAGCCCATCTCACAGTTAAATAAATAAAACTAGTGACTTGCTTGGAAAAAACCTCTAATGAGGTCATGAGGGGTGAAATGCCACCACTGCAACTGGTGACCTTTTCTCATTTTCAAAACAACATTTGCTGGATATAGACATACACCACTGGGTGTTTATAAAGTGATTGAGGATTTTTGCTTAGAGATCCTGGTTTCTGACTTTTGTTGCTGCCCACAACCTCATTCCAACAGTGACCCACAGCTAATGACTTGCAGCTTTACAAGGGATTTCTCTGAAAGTCTGCTGGAAAGAAAAAAATCTCTTCTGAAGCCAGACGACGGGACAGCAGGTTGGAAACATTCACATTGCTGAAAGCAGTGAGTGAACAAGAAGGGTTTGCAGCTTGGCAAAAAAGCAATCATAAGCCCATGGCTGAGCCAGGCCCAGCCCCAGCCAGCACAGGACTCCAAGGACCCAACCTGACCCCCCCCAGGGCAACATGAGGCCATCACCTCTCGTCCTACCGCTGTTACCCGGAGCAGAGGCCGACCCCCCCCTCACCACAACCTCCTTTCAGGAGCTGCAGGGAGCGACGAGGTCTCCCCCGAGCCTCCTCTTCTCCGGACTGACCCACCCCGTTCCCTCAGCCCCACAGGACAGCGCTCAGACCCCTCACAGCTCCGCTGTCCCGCTCTGGACACACTGCAGTGCTGCGGTGTCTGCCTGGCAGTGCGGGGCCCAACGCTGAACGCAGCACTCGAGGTGCGGCCTCACCACTGCTGAGAACAGAGGGACAACCTCCTCCTGCTCCTGCTGGCTGCACTGCTGCTGATACAGCCAGGATGCTGTCGGCGTTCTTGGCCACCCGAGCACCCTGCTGGCTCCTGGTCAGCTGAGTGTCGACCAGCACCCCCAGATCCTTTTCTGCTGCGCAGCTTTCAGCTGCTCTGCCCCAAGCCTGTAGCATTGCATGGGACTGTAGTGACCGCAGTGCAGGACCCGGCACCCGATCGTGTTGAACCTCTCTCCCTTCTGGGCTTCCTCGGCCCAGAGCGGCAGCTCTGTGCTTGCACCATGTGGGTGACCATAATGGTTTTGTACCCATACCCTTCTGCGCACACCTCAGCAGCTCCTTGTGTCCGCCTCGGTCACACTGTAAATGAGGAGGTTAAGCCACCAGCCATCAGCCAAACAGCAACATCTTTCTCCTTGACATTCAAGCGATTGAAAAGCTCCTTGTAGGGTCAAGCACAGTGGCTTTTAAATAATGCATTGCGTTTGTTACTATGTTGGCATTTAAGTGCTGGCTAAGAGGGGACAAGCCAGCAGGGCCCAAGGCTCAGCACATTACAATGGGGCCATGGAGCTCATGTGCTGCCTCTCACCGCCATGTGCAGCCCTCAGCTCCTCCAGCACACAGCACCTGTCCCGGCACAACCACGAGAAGCAGAGGCTGGTTTCTGAGGATCTCCGGGCTGCAGCGCACAGCCCTGCCCGCGGCACCGCTGCTAGCATGCCTGCTGCAGCCCTGTCCTTTACAAAGTGACCATGCAAAAATCAGAGGATCTACCTCACCGTGAACTGTGGCGCAGATCACTGTGTGTTGTTTTATTTATTTTTTTTCTGAAAAGCAATTAATTAGCTTTGGTTTAGTGCAACTTCCCTTCCAGCAAAAACCAGGCCTTGCTGCGATAGCAGCCCTAATTGCCATGTCAGATACTTCACAGCCCCATTCATCCCCCAGCACCATCAGCTTTTGTTATAAATTAATAGAGCCTGGACACATCCCATATTTAAGAATGAAAGCAGAAGGGGAGCGTGACGGAGCCTTAAAGGGACAGGAGAGCTCCAGGCAGGAGCCCTGGGCTCTGACCTCCTTGCCTCCTTCCCCAACCCAATAACAAAGCAGGGATCTGGAGGTATTTCTGGAAGCAGCTGCCTAAAAACACATCCATTCAGAATTACGGGGTATTTTTAGACTGTAAAAGAGAGCAGATATAAATATGTCTTCATTCCTCCTGTAATCCAATTGGTTTAATCAGTTACATCACTGATAGGCTTGATCCATGCCATACAAACATAGCTTTTATTACAGAGCGAGCACGCAAAGCATATCTGTGTGTGTGGGGGGGTACACGTATGTTTTTATAGATATGTATATAGAATTTATATATTTATACGCAGGCATAGACACAGAGCCCTCCCTTTTCTGTTTAAAAAAATGCTGCCTGACTCACTTTCACAAATAAGACAAACCCCATATTTTGCTGGCAGAACGATTACAGCTGTCAGATCTGACGGACGCAGCGCCGCCGATGAATAATTCATGGCAGCTAATTATAAGCTGGCAGATTTCTGGCATCGGGGCATGAACGGGCTGGAGATCCCAGTTATCTGCAGCTGATCCGATCCTCCTGAGGTCCTGAGACACCGAACAGAGACAAAGGCGCTGCACTACTGCACACACCGACTCGCTGCGCGTGCCATGAGTCAGGTGGGGCCGCAGCCCTGCTGCGAGAAGCACCGCGAGGTGCAGCACAACCCTGGAAGATGTCTCAGAGCCACAAGGGCTGTGTGATCCCAGCCGCCATCCAGGGTTTGCTGAGGGTAGCTGCCATGTGGAACAGGCCACCGATCTTCTACCCGGCGATGTAAGACTTAACGCTGCTAGCACTGGGCATTAAAAGGGGAAGGCTGGAGGCTCGCTGGCTCCAGTAGTCCAAGCGGTCTTGAGCTTCAGTGGTATTTCAGTAATGCTCATCACAAAGCCAGTTATTCATGGTAAAAGGACGCACCTAAAACAAAAAGCTCCTGTTCCACCCCCTGCGCAATCCTGGCTCCCCGGCAGCCCCAGCTCCCAGAGATGAGGCCTCCCTGGTGGCACCATGCGGACCTGGCCCCGCCGTCCCATGGGCCGCACTCCTGGTTCCACTGCTCCCCAAGCAGAGCCCAGCTCCCACGGGGCCGCTGGCAACACCTGCGAAAGAGCACATCTGTGTCCCAGCTCCCCTCAAAATAAAAGGGCAGGTTATGAGCAAGAGAATGAATGTCCCTAATAAGGCCGAGCCTGGTAAATAACATAATGCCTGCATTTGCTCTGAAACCATCCGTATTCTGCCAGGCAGAAAGGTAACGGGAATTGTGCGGCAATAACAGATCATCAGGTGATGGGAGCTTTCAAGGTTTGTCTCCTCTCTCAATGCACGTTATAAAAATTACCCCCCAGAGTCTTTTCCTTCTCTTTCGTTTTCCTCTTGACATACTGTCGACATAAACTTTCTCCCTGCAAGGAGATTTCTTCTTCCGTGAGTTCCAAGCTCAGTGACATTCTTCACGGTGCCCCGGAGCACACGGCCTCTGTGTGTATCTGTCTCTTTGGTGTGAACTTAAAGATCAAGAGCCATTCATTTACAAAACCAGGGAGGACACGTTTCTTCCTTCTTACTGGAGCCTCTTTCTATGTGTAAAGAAATGGGGAGCGTCTGAGAACAGCAGCAAAGTGCGGCGTGCCCGCCCCGCGCTCGCAGTAATTGCAATGCAGAGGAGGCAGGCACGGCTGATGATGTGCACAAATCCCCCTTGTCTATAAGCTGTCTTCTCCACCCGACGTTTCCCCTGCAGTTTTAATGTTTTGTTTCAACCTTTGGATTGTATTAAAATATTAATGCTAACATTTTATTATAATTTTATACTCTGTGTTTAATATTTTAATACAATCAAAAGCCCAAATGAAATCTTTTAACGTTATCGGGTGAAATGATTATGCACAATCGGAACAAAGCAATCCACCGGAGCCAGGGAGATGTTTTCCTGGAATTTTCTTTCCCTGGGTGCTTATCAAATGTCATTGCCTTGCTCTGACAGGAAGGCCCCTCCCGACCTCGAACAGATTAGGAATTCAGGTGCGCGTCTCCAATTGAACCCAGGGATGGTTGGTGTGGGTGGGACTCAGGGATTGCCTTCCTGCTGTGAGGCCCGGTGTGTTTCCATGGCTGTGGATGGCAGAGCGCTGCCCGTGCCACCCAGTGCCACGGGGATCCAGTAAGAGCTGCTCCTGCTCTGCTGGGACAGCGCGGGGCCGGGCAGCCCTGCACACAGAGAGCACAGCTGCTCCGTGCTGACGTCCCCCGGGCTCTGACCCCCTGGGTTCCCTTTGGGTCCCACGTCCTTCTCACACCCCCTGTTTTGTAGCACGAGAAAACTGCAAAGACATCCAAACAATTTTTCAATTTAAGGCAGATTAAGAGCAAAATTCTAGTGGGACTAATAGTGTGTAATCTTCTTTACGTTTCTCCTCTTGCTTTGTGAAGAACAGTTCACTGCAATGGCGTATTTCACACTCCGATGCTGATATTTCAATTTCCTGCTTAAGTTACAATAAAAACTGCCCACACTGCTGATGCTCCCATGAAGAATAATTTATGTTGATTGACGTTATTTAATTCCCTCTGGATGCAGCTAATGATTAAGTGATGCCAGGAAATTTAAAAGCACATCCTACCTGCGGACTCCTCTAAGCTCCTTCGGAAGGCTTTGAAAAGCTTCCAATTTCCAGCACAAAACACTGCTACTGGTCTCTAAGCACCTTCCTCGTCTTCCTCCCCTACTTCTTTCTGGGAGGATGCTGCCCACCTCAGCTCACGGCAGGGCGGGGGGCGGCAGGACACCCCCAGCAGGGCTGCGGGACAGAGGACAGCCCAGCGGAGATGACGGAAGGCCCGAGACTGGGGCTTGTACTGATTCCAAGACCCTCACAGCATCCTTGTGCAAATCAGGGCCTATCGGGCTGCGGAGTGGCACAAGTTAGGTGTGAGCAGAAAGGGGCAGAAGCACCAAGCCCTGGGCATCAGTTCTGTGCCGGGAATCATCCCCAGGTCTGCCAGGCAACTTCAGCCACCGGGGAACACTGCTGCAGAGGGAATGTTATGGGAGAAGGCATCTGGGTGTGAAATTAGGCTGCAGACTTGCTCCAGACCCAGTCCCAGCATTGACACTCTCAAGCCGACGTTGCTGGCATCTTTCCATTAATCAGAGCACGCGCTGCTCCTCCAGCACGCACAGCCCAGAGGCCCGGCTGCCCCTCACGCACCTCTACCCCTGCCATGAAGAAGCAATTTATATTGGATCCTTTTGCCAAGAGAGTAAACATTTTGCTTTTATTTGTCAAAGGAGTTGTCTTCCTATCTTCTGCGGACAGGCGCTGTGTCTCCGGGAGGATTTGACTGTATGGCAAAGATTTACTCTTATTCCAAACTAAATTCAACTCCACAGGCTGCTAATCCAGCATATCTGCAGCAGAATAACCCATCCAATGTAACCACGTGGGCAAAATCTCACTGGCTGTTTGCGGGACTGTAAGGGAAGAGGAAAAGGGGATTTTCCTCTGGGACCCCCCCAAATTTTGGCAGATTCCCCAGGCAGCTGCAAACCACTAAGGGTTAAAAAGTAACCAAGTAAGGGAAGAGTGAGCATCGTTTCAAAATGCTGAGAAATCTTCTCATCAAAATAATGTCAGAGCCTGTCACAGTGGAGGGAAAACAAACGCGCGAGACATGATGGTTTTGCATGAAATGTAAAACACTCTTTAGTTAAAACAAAACTCTTTGAAAGCACCCAGATGGGGAAAGGGAGTGGGGGGAATAGGTAAAGGCAGGAAGCACTCCGCTCTCAAAGCTTACAAGACATTTAAAGGGAGAAATCCAGGGAGGCATGCACAGCCCTGCCTTGGTTTCCCGGTGCAGCGAGCAGAGCTACCAGTGCTCAGGGGATGGGGCCCTTTGTCCAGCAGCTCCACTGCCCCAAAGTGCCCCTTCCTCTGCCACAGCCGCTGCAGAATGAAGGCAGAGCCACTGTTAAGCAGACAGAAGAAGTAAGAAAGAAGAGATGGTGCCAGGCAGGATCGCGATGAACTGCTGCCAACGAGGTCTGGATCCTGCGAGTGCAGTGCATGTGCCAGTGGTGTTTCACTCCTTCCCACAGGACTTGTTTTCCATACCATGGAACATTTTCCCAGGGAATGCACAACAAAATGCTGCAGGACATGGGCTGCAGCACTGCTGAACCCTGACTCTGGCTGCGCTTCCAGCTCTCCAGGACAATCCTTTGTAGACCCAGCTCTTTGTAGACCAAGAGAGGACAATAGAAAGGATGCAGGCAAAAGAGCTGCAGTCCATGGTAAGGATGCTACAACCCTTGGGTTTTGTTGGCAGCTCCTCCAGCTTGCTGCTGCGAAGGCCTCACCATCCACACAGAACCAGACCAATCTCCTCCTCCCTGCCCAACTGTGAAGTAGATCCTTGAAATAAGCAATAGTTAAAACTTGCCACAAAGGACACCAATTTGCAAGACAGTGACAGAAACCATGGCTCAAAATTAAGCTCTAGCTTAAAATTCCAGAAGATCAGCATACCTGCAGAAAGAGACTTTCATGGACATGTCTTTAATCTTTCCCACTTCCAGCCCTTAATAGCACAACCTGATGCGAAGACTTGGTGATGGATTTCCAACCCAGACACAAAGTGACAGGCTCATTTTCAAGTATTGCACAGCCATAATTCCGTGTTTTATTTGTTATTATTCTAACCTGCTGATGGAGTGGGGCTGTATTCAAGGCAGCGGGTAACAACTCTGGCTCGAGGCGTTATTTAGAGTTTGGTGTTTAGAGCCAGAGCCTCGTGCCTCTTGATATTTATGAAGAAGATGTGCCTGTAGCTGCAGTGCTCGTATCTTATTTGTTTGTTGTTCAAACAAAGGATCAGGAAATTGGATGCTGTTTCCAGCGAGCGATACCATCTCAGCAGTTGAGGGAAGGGCCACCAGTCTTCACATGTTTCTCCAGCGAAGCAGCGAGGAAAGTTGTCTCCAGTTCAAGGTGAATGAGTCACCTTGCAAAGTCTTCCAGAGAAAAGTCCTGCTCCATAAAGCCTGGGATGGAACGGGCTCCCAGGAACCAGCGCTGAGCTGCGTCCAACCCCACTGCTGAGCCTGGCCAGTACACGTGTCTTCTCTTTTGCAGGAGGTTCTCCCCATTGCATGCCTTCATTTCTCCTCTTCTTAGTTAAGTTTAAATTAAGAAATCTTGCCTTTACCACCACAGAGAAGAGTGCAAAGCATTTTTTTCACCCAGAATAAGATTCTTGAAAGGAAAACCTTCCAGTCAGACTCAGTGAGAGCCCCATTTCACCGGAGAGCAGCGTGACAAATCCTGCTGTGGCTGATGGGGCTTTTGTGGAATTAGAGCACGTTTATGTAGCCAGAACAAAGTCACACGGGGTCTCCCCTTTGTCCTCCCTTCCCTTTGTGGGCCAGTGAGGAGCCTTAGCCCCAGTCCAGCAGCTCTGGATCTCTGCCTGGGTGGCTTTAAGCCTCAGCTAACTTACCTTGTCTTGCAGCACAGCAACACAAAGGAGATGGTACACAACCTTTTGCACTCTTGTAGCCTGTGAGCTCCTAAGTCACTTTAGCAGCTTTGGAAGCTTGATTCTGCCTGAGAAATGAAGCCTGCAGCAACAGAAGCTGAGGAACAGGCTGTTTGCTCAAGCAAGGAAATTTAACCTCTGCCACGCTTCTCTACCACAGAGAGCACTGAGTGCTCACAGCAGAAAATGAGTTACGAGCAGCGATGTCTGGATGTTGCTCAGATACCCTCGAGACAGTGCTGCACCAGGTGCAAAACAAGAGTTCTTAACACAGCCCAACAATTTACACTGAGATTCTGACTCTCTACAGAGCATTAGGCATTATTATTCCAGTTCTGTCTGTCCACAAAAAGCTATGAGCTCTGCAGGGCTTTGCAGGAAGACCCAACACACTACAGCCCAGTGGACTAAGGAAAGGCAACCTGAAGCTCACTCAGTGCTGCCTCCTGAAAATCTCTTGTTTGCTATCTGCCACGCTACGCCCTGGTCAGCAGGGGCCTGGTGTGCCAGGAGCCCACAGCACACGTGGTGTGAGAGGCCCTGAGCCCGCTCCTGTGCCGCCCATGATGATGCATGGGGCTGCAGCCCTGGGCACGTGCTGGGCACCCCAAGCGCTGGCAGCACTCAGGCACACCATGAGAGACACAGCTACTCCGCAGCCTGCTGGTGTGCCAATCTGAGAATGAAAGGGGACGAATTAAATATAAATCCCACCCAAGCTGCTACCAGTTCTATTCTGCCAGGGTGTTATTCATAAAAACAATCTCTGGTGCCAGCTCTGGTTCCCAGCCAGGGCTGCAAACTAATGAAATTGCCTTTTATACTGAGCGTGCGAACGAGCCTCCTCCGACTGCAGGCGTGGGCCATCCTCCTCGCCATCATCCTTCTGGGGGCGGTGGCAGCCGGGTCCTTATGGACTTGACAGCAAATGGGACACAGAAATGAGGGCTGAGCTGAAACTGCTGGAGCAAGTCTGAATCCTTTTCAAAGGGAAGACTGCAACAAAGAGGGTTGTGGGGAGGCAGAAGGTCCTTCTACACAGGTGGAATGGCAGGGGAGAAGCAGGGAATTAGCAAAGTGCTTAGAAGAGGAGTGCCTAGAAGAAAGACAGCCATTCTTGGGGGACAACAACCCTCGCTGCTGCTCAAAGGCATTTGGATCTGCTTTATTCTCTGTGGGCTCTCTTCCATACCCAGCCCCACTGGCTTCCCAGCACTGTGATATGTCTTACACTAACACAGCGTTAACAAGTGAGTGGGTGTATGGCGAATCTCTGCTCCCCTGTGACATTCCCTTCACGTTAGCACATACGGGGAAGTAAGGAGTGCTCCAGGAAGCACAGGAGAGCAGGTGAACAAAGGCAGCAGCTCACCAGCGAGCTCCCTCCTGGCAGCAGCAGCCAGACACTAACAGAGCAGAGAAGGGGGTGGCTGGGCCCCCAGCACAGTGCCCTCCCCACACATTGCTGGTGCCTCGTTACATGGCAAGGAGGTGCACGGCCACCTGCAGAAGGTGAATGCCCCCTCTATGGGTCAGCCACAACCACAGTGTCTCTGCTGTTCCAAATCCAGGGACCAGGCTGGTACCTACATGAAGCAGGGATATTTCTGGAACAGAGATGAAAATCCTGCCACGGCTTGAGCCTGAGAGCTGAGGCACTTCATTCCTACTGCGATGTGCTGAGGCTAACTTTGAAGCACTATGTCCCTTAGTGGATCAAATCCACAACCTGCCTGTGCTTCAGTTTCCCACTGCAGAGAAAGGAAGTGACAGCCCTTAGTGCTGGGAGGATAAGTATGTTAAACCCACAACGATGGGGCTAACAGGCAGAACAGCAGAAGGGAAGCAGGGACTAATGCTGATGCGATGGAGAAGAGAAGGCTGAGAGGGATCTGATCAGTGCTGATCATGTCTGAAGGGCGGGGGTCAGGAGGATGGGGCCGGGCTCTGTTTGGTGGTGCCCAGCACCAGGACAAGGGGCACCACGCACAGACTGGAGCCCAGGGAGTTCCATATGGATACAAGGAAGATCTTCTGTGCTTGAGGGTAGCAGAGCCCTGGCACAAGCTGCCCAGAGAGGTGGGGTCTCCTCTGGAGATATTCAAACCCACCCAGATGTGTTCCTGTGCACCTGTCGTAGAGAACTGCTTTGGAGTGGGGGATCTCCAAAGGTCCCTTCCAATCCCTACGGTGATTCTGTGGCCGAGGAGGAGCTACTGGCCAGCAGGGCACTGCATCCCCACGACCTGCCAGGCTCGGGGCCGCACGCAGCTCAACCCGAAGGCAGGCACCCACCTGCTCCCCACACCCGCCTCCCCATTTCCCTTTGCAGAGCGGCTCTCAGCCCGTTTTCCCACCAAACGTGGCCCTCTTGTGTTCATAAACAAACCTGGAGAAACCAGTAACAAATGCTCTTGAATACAAGACAGTTATTAGATAAGTGGCTTTTCCACACCCTAAACTCCATTCCCAAGGCTCAGGGAGCCAAGCAGCACCCTGCAGGCACCTGCCCCGAGCCCCGTGGGTGCGGACTGCACATCCGCACAAGCACTGCAAAGGGTTCTGGCTCCCCTCCAGCCCCCCCCTCGAGTTCAGACAAAGACTCCTCGGAGGTTTGCAGAGCTCAACACACAGAGCTTGGAAGAAATAAAACCCAAGTGCTATGATCTGAAAGGTAGAGAAAAAGATCAGCAGCAGAGAATACAAATCAGGCTGTGGCACTCTGTGTGTGTACACATGTGTATGAATGGGCACACGCACGCACAGAGGGAGCCTGCAATGCAGCTCGGATGTACAAAAATGAAAGGAGCAGTCGTTTATATCAGAGTTTCCATAGAGACCAAGTTTTGAAAGAATTAAGGTGGAACGATTATGTATGTTCTGAAGAGATAAAAATAACCTTGCTAAGTGTTGCAGGGGCTAATTAGATGACGATCCTTGACTTGGAGCTCTCCTCGCGGTGCAGCACGCTGGGCTCCTGGGCTTGCCCACACATCACCCGTCCCTCCTGATGTGCAATGGAGAGTGAGGTGCCTGTGAGCAGCAGTGATGCAGACCCCAGCACCCATTTCCCTGGCAGGCTGCTGTGCTCTTCAAGCTAGCTCAAGCAGAAGCACTGTGTGCTCCAGCCCTTCCACCATCAAACCTGCCGTCACTGACACCAGGCACAACGCGCCGGGTCACAGCACTGGGCTTCTGCTGTGCTTTTGCAAAGAAGCAGAAAACTAAGGAGGAGTGCAGTGATGAGCATGGTGGATTCCCACTAGCCTGGCAAGGAGATGTTGCCCCAGGGCTAACCCAACTGGCTGAAACCACTCCAAAAGCATCTCCCCAGTTACAGCACATGCCCTCCAGCTTTGGAAAAAGCTTTCTGGCCTCCCAGGGCTTTGGGAGCCCCAAGGGTTTCCAGGGAAAGCCATACATAGGGCAGGGAGAAGCAGAGGGGACATGGTTACTCTGAGCCTTAGTGCCCTCTGTGGCAAATGCCCTGACACTGCTGCAGTACTGCTTCCATACCAGGTAGGAAAGAGAAAACAGAATACAAGGAAAGGGAAGACAATCCAAAGAAAGAACGGGAAGACCTCTGACAGCATCCCCCACTCTGTGCTGCAATAGAACAATTGCTGTCTTGGCCAAGCTTTTAATCCCTTATAGACTGAGTATTCTTTTTTCCTGCATTTTGTAGCAAAATGCAGTTTGGGTGGCAGCTCAGCAAAAACTGCTCAAGTGCTTGGGTCAAACTGGTGCTAGGGGAAAAATCCTCTTTTGGGGAAGCCAGAACAAAATCTTCTCAATGCTTGATTTTGAAAAAAAAAAAAAAGGCATTTTGTTTAGAACTGTAATAACAGGGTAAACGCATCCAAGAAAGCAACAGAAAGTTTTGCTTTGGTGTGGAACAAATACAGCTCTCCGAGAGAAATTACTTAAACTTCTGCTTCAGCAAAGAATAATGGAAAAATTCTGTTTCAGGTGGCCTCCCCTCAAATACTTTGCTCCCCAGTTTCCTCCAGTTAAAGCCATGAAACAAACTAGAAATCTCTCACTCAGCTTCAGTCTTTAGCCAGAAGAGCAATTTCAGTGCTGCCCTCAGCCCAGCTGTCTCACAGTCTGGCTATCTAACAAGCCACAGTAACTCTCAATATATTTTTCCTAAAGCAAATTCCTAATGATGGTTATGAAAACCTCCTTATGGTTTCCCAGCTGATGCAAATGTAGCAGGCCATTCACACACAGAACATTTCCCAGAGCAGACTCTGGTTTCTGGGCCTGTGTGTTGGGAGTCCCTTTTGAAAGACCCCACATGGGCTTTGGGGACCAGGGACACAACTCCACTGTGAGCACATTGCCTGCTCCCTGCCCCAGTGCTGCTCCAGCCCTCGCACCAAGCAGGCTGTGTCACCAGCACTGCCTCATGCACCTTCTGAAGGCTCTCACCCAGGGGCTGAGGGGAAAAAATCCCCTTCTCTCTTTAGCTTCTGAAGCCTGACAGACAGCGGCAGGTCGTATCAAAGACGAAGAGCCCCAGATCCATTGTAATTTTAAAAAGGGGGAATCAGAATGGACAGCTTTGATTTGCAGGGTGGCTCCTGGAAGGAGCTCTTCACATAGGATGGAGGTTTCTGCCTTTGCATCCCACTGCAAGAGCTCAGGAAGTGAATTATTAAGGGAACATTTTTCCCCTTGTGCTGAAAAATTCCGTGCAACCTCCCCTCTCTGGAGGACTGCAGAGAATCCTTAAGTGTCTTGAATATAGAGGCCAGCCACAGTTCCTGGCAATGGTAATATAAGCCTGGGTAGCATCATCAGTTTCTGAGTGTGACTTGTGCTTTCCTCAGGTGCAAATGATAAGAGACTGAAGCATCTATTTCTGCTTCCCACAGTACCCCCTACAAAAGATCAATCCTGCCTGAGTAAAATGGAGAGCTGCAATAGCTTGATTTTAATTCAAGCAGACAGCATGCTCCTCTCTCCAAACAGTGCCAGGGCTCTGGCATCTGCAAAGGTTCAATGTGACGCAGTAAACTTGAGTCAAGCCCACAAAGACACAATCAGTGGGGGCAGGAATTGGGAGGCAGGACATGGCTGGCACACAGCACAGGCTCTGAGCGTCCTGTGATGCTCTCTGTGTCAACACGAGGAGGGACAGATGTAATGTGATTTGACACGAGCAGCAGGAATAAAACTTTCCTCCTTCCAAAAGCAAGTTTCCAACTCATCACCTGTTCAATTCAGCCATCAAATTGCCCAAACTATTTATTTTTAGCTTGGTCTCCCACCTAACCGCATTTAGATGATCAGTGCATGTGTATACTCACACGTGCACCTATATCCCTTCCCTTTTTCCTTTCCCCATGTAATTTTGAGCTTGCTGGCAATCCATTAAGTCCTTACTGGCCTCATAAATGGTATTCCTGACCTGGGTACATGACATGGAACAGCTAGTGGCACACGACATGAACACGCCAATTAATGACGTACCCGAGTTTGGCTGGACTTGCACTGATATCTGAGTGCAGCCCAGCAGCCTGAGGTCAGAGCTCTGCAGTACAGGTGGGGCTGAGTTTCCAGCTGCTGCCTCCCATGCCAGGCCTCAGCCTCACCCCACCACCTCTTCATCCCCCTGCGGTGCCTCTCAGTTGTAGCAAAGGCCCCCCCGGTGCCGGGCGCTGTACAGACACAACCTGAGCGGGCTGACTCAACTTGCTCACCATCAGCTCAGACAACAACTTCGGCAGGAATTTGCCTGACCCCCCTGACTAAGCCAGGACACGGCCTTTTCTCAGCAGTTGTCTCCTGCAAGGGGAAAAGCGGCGTGATGCTCAGCTGCCAATACATGTGTAAGAGCCCCGACCCCCCCGCCTCCTTCCCACTCCGGGAAGATTAGCACCAGCTGCTGCAGGTGTTGCCAGGGCTCCTGGGGAAAGAGTACAACCAAAATCCTCTGCTTGAAGGTCACCAGCCACAAAGTACCATGTGAAAGAACGGGCAGAGCACACCAAAGATTAATGGCACTTCAGGGTTTAGATCTGACTGCGCTGGGAGGGTCTGTGGAGAGAACCAATAAAAGCTAATATGATTTTACATACAAATGAATCATTTCAAGGAATGAAAAGCCCTGAACAAGCCTGTACGTGGCCATACTCCTGTCCTAAGGAGCAGCAGAAGGTACTCCCCACTGATCTACAGCGTGTAATTAAAGAAGAGAAATCACGCTTCTGGCAGGCTGAGCCTGTGGCTTTCTGCAGCCGTGGTTCAGGCAGTGAGGCCGATGCCAGGACACAGCTGGGGCAGCGCGGCCCTGGGGAATGACTGCCTCTCTCAGAGACCCTTTTAGAACAAGAATACTGATGCTGCCTTCCTTTGTAAAATGCCTTCAGAGCCAGCAAAGAGCAGCACTGCACCACAGCATTATTGCTCCACCTGGTTCCTGCCCTCCTGAAGGTAATCTCCCAGCATCTTCTAGACCTGCACAAAGCGATCTGACTTTCGTCTGTCATATGCGACTCCTCTATGATCCCCAAAGGGAAAATTAGATACGTGGCAGCGTGTTGTCTTTTGGCAGAGTTGTTTCGTGTCTGGGCTCTGCTCCTGGACCCAGGTCTCCCTGTGTTGCTTTTTTTAGCCAGCTACAGCGCTCTGCATCTATGCGAGAGAAGTGAGGGTGATAAGCTGCTTGGAAACCAGGCAACAGGCAGCCATTTCGGGGGGCATTCAGAGCTGGCAGTTAAAGGCCGAACAGGCCTGGAAGGGCAGCTTCACTGACCCCAGTGGTGCTTGGCTAGGGAAAGCTGGGTTAGGGCTGGGCTTCCGTCCCCTGAAATCCCCCTGGACTCTCATTTGCATCTCACGTCTTAACACCTTCCTTGGGAACGGGAGATGCCCCAGCCCCAGCCCCAGCCCCAGCCCCAGGCCCTGCCCGTCCCAAGGGCCGTGGCTCCGGCAGCGCTGCCCTTGGTGCTCTGTGAGGCGGGGGCAGGCGGCACGAGACGGGAAACCAGCTCCCACCGAAGGCTTCAGCTGAGGGCGCGGGCGGCTCCTCCGTCACAAAGCGGACGCGTCGCGGGGCAGCAGGAGCTGCTGGGGGCTGGAGGAGGGGGGGGGGTGGGCGAGGTCCTGGCCCCAGGCAGCGCTTCCTGCCGAGCCAGCGCCGCGCACAGGAGCTCGGACGGGGACTCGGGGACTCGGGGACTCGCGCGCTGCGCGCACCGTCAGCCCCTGCTGCTGCAGAGCTGGGGGGAACGGGGCACGGCACTTCTTCCTCTGAAACCGGCTGGGACTTTTAAATTGATTGTCCGAAAAAAAGTCAATTTTTTTCTTTTATTTTCCAAAAGCACTTTTGCGAAAAGTACTACAGAAGGAGAAGCTTTTCATTTCGGGAACATTTGATTTTAGGATCTTTTTGAAAGCCCCCAAAAAGTTGAGCGCTCTGGGCCCAACTTTTCCCCCAGCCTTCATTCTCCCTGTCATAAAAGATCTATTTCATGGCCCATTTGGAAAACGCTATTTCTTTTTCTCCCGTCAGGTTCAAAACAAAGCCCGCATTTCCAAGCCCTCCCTGGTTCCTCTCCTCGGTGTGGGCTGCGCTGAGGCAGCGCGGGGCGGGGG